>NC_086007.1:28167376-28267376 GCF_030014385.1 Trichomycterus rosablanca
TGAGTGTGTATGTGTGTGTGTGTGTGAGTGTGTGTGTGTGTGTGTACCAGGGCGAAGGTGAGAGCTTCAGTAAATCCAGATGCTGCCAGATCCACCCTCAGCAGCTCAGTCAGCTTGTTCAGTGGGAGCTAAACACACACACACACACACACACACACACACACACACACACACACACACACACACACAGGAAACATACAGATCACATGACGGTTCCTGAACGGACCGAACCCAACATTGTAAGTGCTGCATGAGAAGGCGTGTCGTCACCTGATTGGCGACCGTGTACGTGCGAGGCGTCGTCCTGACGATGTTGTTAAAGCCGTACGCCATGGCGGCGTCCTCCATGATGTCACAGGCGTGGATGACATCAGAGCGAGTGGGCGGGATCTCCACGTTGATCTGATCGGACTCGCCGCTGACCTCCGACTTCAGACACATCCGGGTCAGGAGGCGGGCGACGCTCTCGGCCGTCTCGCTGCAGGGGACAAGGATGGGTCACAGCTCAAAAGCTCACAGCGTGGGTACAGTGTGGGTACAGTGTGGGTACAGCGTGGGTACAGTGTAGGGTACAGCGTGGGTACAGTGTAGGGTACAGCGTGGGTACAGTGTGGGTACAGCGTGGGGTACAGTGTGGGTACAGCGTAGGGTACAGCGTGGGTACAGTGTGGGTACAGTGGGTACAGCGTGGGTACAGTGTAGGGTACAGTGTAGGGTACAGCGTGGGGTACAGTGTGGGTACAGTGTGGGTACAGTGTGGGTACAGTGTGGGTACAGCGTAAGTACAGTGTGGGTACAGTGTAGGGTACAGCGTGGGTACAGTGTAGGGTACAGTGTGGGTACAGCGTGGGGTACAGTGTGGGTACAGTGTGGGTACAGTGTGGGTACAGTGTAGGGTACAGCGTGGGTACAGTGTGGGTACAGTGTGGGTACAGCGTGGGGTACAGCGTGGGTACAGTGTAGGGTACAGCGTGGGTACAGTGTAGGGTACAGCGTGGGGTACAGTGTAGGGTACAGCGTGGGGTACAGTGTGGGTACAGCATGGGTACAGTGTGGGTACAGTGTAGGGTACAGCGTGGGGTACAGTGTAGGGTACAGCGTGGGGTACAGTGTGGGTACAGCATGGGTACAGCGTGGGTACAGCATGGGTACAGTGTGGGTACAGCATGGGTACAGTGTGGGTACAGCATGGGTACAGTGTGGGTACAGTGTAGGGTACAGTGTGGGTACAGCATGGGTACAGTGTGGGTACAGCATGGGTACAGTGTGGGGTACAGTGTGGGTACAGTGTGGGTACAGCGTGGGTACAGTGTGGGTACAGCGTGGGTACAGCATGGGTACAGTGTAGGGTACAGTGTAGGGTACAGCATGGGTACAGTGTGGGTACAGCATGGGTACAGTGTGGGTACAGTGTAGGGTACAGTGTGGGTACAGTGTGGGTACAGTGTGGGGTACAGTGTGGGGTACAGTGTGGGTACAGCGTAGGGTACAGTGTGGGTACAGCGTGGGTACAGTGTGGGTACAGTGTGGGGTACAGTGTGGGTACAGCGTGGGTACAGTGTGGGTACAGTGTGGGTACAGCGTGGGTACAGCGTGGGTACAGCATGGGTACAGTGTAGGGTACAGCATGGGTACAGCATGGGTACAGTGTGGGTACAGTGTAGGGTACAGTGTGGGTACAGCGTGGGTACAGTGTGGGTACAGCATGGGTACAGTGTGGGGTACAGTGTGGGTACAGTGTGGGTACAGCGTGGGTACAGTGTGGGTACAGTGTAGGGTACAGTGTGGGGTACAGCGTGGGTACAGTGTGGGTACAGTGTAGGGTACAGTGTGGGTACAGTGTAGGGTACAGTGTGGGTACAGCATGGGTACAGTGTGGGTACAGCATGGGTACAGTGTGGGGTACAGTGTGGGTACAGTGTGGGTACAGCGTGGGTACAGTGTGGGTACAGCGTGGATACAGCGTGGGTACAGTGTGGGTACAGCATGGGTACAGTGTGGGTACAGTGTGGGGTACAGTGTGGGTACAGCGTGGGTACAGTGTGGGTACAGCGTAGGGTACAGCGTGGGTACAGCGTGGGTACAGTGTGGGGTACAGTGTGGGTACAGTGTGGGTACAGTGTGGGTACAGCGTGGGTACAGTGTGGGTACAGCGTGGGTACAGTGTGGGTACAGCGTAGGGTACAGTGTGGGTACAGTGTGGGTACAGTGTGGGGTACAGTGTGGGTACAGCGTGGGTACAGTGTGGGTACAGTGTGGGTACAGCATGGGTACAGTGTGGGTACAGTGTGGGGTACAGTGTGGGTACAGCGTAGGGTACAGTGTGGGTACAGCGTGGGTACAGTGTGGGTACAGCGTGGGTACAGTGTGGGGTACAGTGTGGGTACAGCGTGGGTACAGTGTGGGGTACAGTGTGGGTACAGCGTGGGTACAGTGTGGGGTACAGTGTGGGTACAGCGTGGGTACAGTGTGGGTACAGCGTGGGTACAGCATGGGTACAGTGTAGGGTACAGTGTAGGGTACAGCATGGGTACAGCATGGGTACAGTGTGGGTACAGCATGGGTACAGTGTGGGTACAGTGTAGGGTACAGTGTGGGTACAGCATGGGTACAGTGTGGGTACAGCATGGGTACAGTGTGGGGTACAGTGTGGGTACAGCGTGGGTACAGTGTGGGTACAGTGTAGGGTACAGTGTAGGGTACAGTGTGGGGTACAGCGTGGGTACAGTGTGGGTACAGTGTAGGGTACAGTGTGGGGTACAGTGTGGGTACAGTGTAGGGTACAGCGTGGGTACAGTGTGGGTACAGTGTAGGGTACAGCGTAGGGTACAGCGTGGGGTACAGTGTGGGTACAGTGTGGGTACAGTGTGGGTACAGTGTGGGTACAGCGTGGGTACAGTGTGGGTACAGTGTAGGGTACAGCGTGGGTACAGTGTGGGTACAGCGTGGGTACAGTGTAGGGTACAGCGTGGGTACAGTGTAGGGTACAGCGTGGGGTACAGTGTAGGGTACAGCGTGGGTTACAGCGTGGGGTACAGCGTAGGGTACAGCATGGGTACAGCGTGGGGTACAGTGTGGGGTACAGCATGGGTACAGTGTGGGTACAGTGTGGGGTACAGTGTGGGTACAGTGTGGATGTGCCCGTCTCACCTGATACCCACTCTGCGGTTGATGAAGTCTGTTGAAATGGTTTCGGTCCGGTACTCCAGCTCCTGCGGTGAGAGAGACGCATCAACACTCAGCCAGTGACCACCAGGTTAGTTTTCCATACTAGTGAAACTTTGGGTCAGTCAGATCATCACTCAGAATTAAGGCGCCTCAGTAGCAGCATTTTAAGGGATCTGAGAATTTAGACACGCCCTCTTCTCGGGAGTGTAGGATGATGGGAAATGTGTGTGTGTAGAGAGCGAGCTCGGGTTTCACACAGACACCAAACCCCTGGTGGAACTCAGTCCATTACAGGGATCAGAACTGACTAGTAATAAACTAGTCCCTGCAAGACTAGTGAAAAGTAAAACAACAAGGGTGGACACATGTTTAGAGATGAAAAAGCCCCCCTATATACAGACGGGTAATAATAAGGGTTATATCTGTATATTTGTACACATACTGGATAGGAGAGCATCCTGCCGTCAGGGTACACCACCTCCGCCTCCTCCACCCTGAGAGAGAGAGAGAGAGAGAGAGACGAATTACACTCACTGTAAACAATTCCTATATATCAGCACTGACTCAGTTCAGAGGGTTCAAATCCCGGGCTGTTGAGAGGAGACATACTGTAGCAGTGCCCCCTTAGTGCCAGGCCCAAACCCAAATACAGTGAGAAGCGTTTCATCAGGAGAAGCATCCAGCATTATAAACTGTTTCAAACTTACGTGAAAGGTTCATCACAGTATTCACTAAACATGGTCACTATCATGTCCAGTACGATCTTCGCCTGCATCAGACACACACACACACACACACACACTTTAGGTTCTTGTAAAATGGGTGGCGCAGTGGTAAAACACGCCAGCCCGTCAGTACTGAGGAAGCTAATAAAAGAGAGAAATGTAATTGTATACGTGCAGTCGGTGACCCACCTTAGTGATGTCTGTGGCGGTGCATTCGATGAAAACGTTCCTCGTGTTGACGGAGATCTTGCTGTGATCACCTGAGAGAAACACGTTACAGGTTTAACACACACCAGGTTACACACTGTACACAGCTGGGAGTGTGTGTGAGAGAGTGTGTGTGTGTGTGTGTGTGTGTGTGTGTGTGTGTGTGTGTGTGTGAGAGAGAGAGATGAATGAAGTCTGACCGTTGATGATGGGTGGCATGGACAGGACGACACCGTTGCTGTCGTAGATGACTGGGTAGAGCGGTTCGTCCTCGATGATGTGAAGGTAATGACGTAGGTGACTGTCCGTCTGCACACACACACACACACACACACACACACACACACACGTTAGCGGTTTTCCATCACATACAGGACAGCAGAAGCAGGATGTTGGGTCTGTTCTCACCCTATAGAGGCTCATGAGCTGTGTGGCCGTGTACTCCTGGTTCTGGTTCAGTGGTTTGAAGCGGATCTCGTCCGGCGCTTTAGCCGTGTATGTGAACGGGCCAGAGATGGTGTCCAGATCGTGCGTTCCTATGGCGACCAGCGTCCTTTTCCTATAATTTATACAAGCCCGGAGAAAACAATGATGAGAATTTATGTATTTTATTTATTTATTTATTAGGATTGTAACGTGATGTTTCACACTTTGGTTCCACTCATGACAGGACGGGTCGTTCCTGCTTACCCATAATTCATCAGCTCAGGTTTAATATCAAACACAGTCATGATCTATTTAGTGTCTCCAGTTCACCTCACTTACACACCTCTGTACTGTGGGAGGAAACCGGAGCTCCTGGAGGAAACCCTCACAGACACGGGGAGAACATGCATCGTGCCACCCCTCAGTGGCTGGATATAAGCCAAACATCTAAAGATGTAGGGCCTTGCTAAGGGGCCAAACTGTGGCAACCTAGCAGTGGTGGGGCTTTACTAGTAACCTTCTGATTTCTAGTCCAGTACCTTAACTGTAAAACAAGCACTCTGTTTAAGCTCATAACTGTTAACCATGAGGCTACATCTTTACATCGATACTGCTCTGGTGGTGCAGCGGTCTATTACACTAGCCCACCCACCACTGCTGAGATCCAGGTTTAACTCTCAGTGGTGCTGTCGGCCAGCCGGGCATCTATACAGACGGTGTCTGATGGGGGTATTGATGGCCTGCGATTAATTGCCTTGCACCTGGAAGGACGTGGACCTGCCCAACCAGGTTACTTTAAAAGTGAGCAGGTTCAGGTTAGATTATAAACGTGTGCAGGACTCATTCCAGTAGGTGGTACAGTAAGAACAGCTCTCTACAGATCACTCGGACCCTGGACTGTCTGACCTGCAGACGTTCTGGTGCAGTTTCTCCTGCAGCTCGATGAAGCTGTCGTAGCGCTCCTGCGTGAAGGTGATGTTGCGTAACACAGCAGCCACCGCGTGCGGCCTGACGCTCGCCGTCTGTACCGGAGAGGACAAACCCAAACGAGAGACACACAGTCAGTACTTGAATACCTGATCACTGCTCAGTGCTCTACAGGAACACACATGAACCTGAACAGTCCCTGAAAAGCAGACGGTTCGAGTGCTTCCTCACCTCCTCAGTGATGATCAGCCTCTGTGGATCAGCGTTCACCGGACTCACGCGCTTATAACGAGGGGCATCGATCCTACACACATCCGATTGTTACAGTTAATGACAATGACTTAGTACTGACAGTCTATAACTGTATTTAAAACGTGTGTGTGTGTGTGTGTGTGTGTGTGTGTGTTTATTACTTTTGTTTGAAGACCTGCAGCCCTCTGACCAGCCCCTCCAGACACAGCAGGTCATATCGGTTAGCTGGAACATCAATCTTGTACAGAATCACATCAGATGCTCCTTCAGCCTTCTGATCACCCTGCTCTCGACTGATGATGTCCTTCTCTGTTGTCTGTAAACACACACACACACACACACACACACACACACACACACACACACACACACACACGACTGTGTTTACATTTGCCGCATTTAGCAGACACTTTCATCCAAAGCCATTTATAATTCTGTTATACTCAATACAATTAAAGCAACTGAAAGTTAAGAGCCTTGCTCCAACAGTAGCAGTTTGGTGGTGGTGGGTTTGAACAAGCAACCTTCTGATTACTAGTCTTGTCCCTTTACATTAATGGCATTAAGCCGGCCCTTTATCCAAAGTGACTGACAGTATACAGTCTAAACAATTAAGAGTTAAGGCTCTTGCTCAAGGGCCCAACAGTGGCAACCTGGCAGTGATGGGGCTTAAACCAGCAACCTTCTGTTTACTAGTCATGTAGCACGGTAGCAACGTAGTAAAAAGGTAGCACACCTTAGAAAGTACAATAATTCATCATGGGCCACTCTACTCCCACCCCAGTACCCTGGACTCCAGTGGTCGTGGGCCGGCATACTTTACCATTGCTCCACCCGGGCACCTTAGATCTGTCATGAGATCTAAAACAACCTCTCACTGTTTAATAAATACTCCATCATAATAAAACGCTGGAAAAAAACATTCTTCTGTCAGACAGTAATACCACGGTACCACCACACCCTGGTATCACCCTACAGCCTACAGTAGATGCCAGTCTGTACTCACAATCTCGTCCAGCTCGAGGCCAAACTCGAAGCAGAGCTCGTCAAATTCTTCATCAGCTGTAAGAGAATGAAACTGGTTTAGAACAAGTACATGTTTATCCACTGAAGCATAAAAAGCGCTGTAAGTTGTTCGGATGTCTTGTGGAGTCCATGTCTCGGCGAGTCAGAGCTGATTTGGCACGCATTAGAATCTAAGGAGCCCTCAGTAAACTCAAGAGGCTTTCCACAATTATTATTATTATTATTATTTATTATGATTATAATGTGATGTTTTACACTCTGGTTCCATCATGACAGGACGGGTCGTTACTGCTCACACAAGATCCATCAGTTCAGGTTTAATATCAAACACAGTCATGAACTATTCAGTATCTCCAGTTCACCTCACTTACACGCCTCTGTACTGTGAGAGGAAACCGGAGCTCCTGTAGGAAACCCACACACACGGGGAGAACATGCAAAACTCCACACAGAAAGGACCCGCACTACTCCACCTGGGAATCGAACCCAGGACCTTCTTGCTGTGAGGCGCTTTCCAAAACCAGACTCTAAAAGTCGGACTGTTGTTATTCTGTAAGCTGATCTCTGCAGGGTTCTGACTGGATCTGGTTCAGTCTGATCTGACGCAATCACCTCCACACATCTATAACCAGCTAAATAAATGTCATTGTGCCTAATTAAAGCTGTAAGGCTTTACAGCCATTAACATTTACTTTATACTATAGTATTTACTTCCAATATTTTATAAACCATGTACAGAATGTGAAAACTAATGACAGTTATTAGCAGGTTGCTAGGCTAACAGTTTCCCAGTCATACTGACAGCTTTCAAACACAACCAGCACGCTTTAATAAGAACGTTTTACACATTTTACAGTATTCAATGAGGTAAACACATTAATAAACTTACTGTAAGTTCTTCCCAGAGCCTGAAACAGCAGGTCCCGTTTTACACCGACAGTCGGCATGGTGGCTCACAGGCAGCTAACCGCTAACAGCACCGGGCAGATGCTGAGGAAACAGCGCATGCGCAGGCAGCGAGGCGCTCTAGCCACACCGCCTCAAACTGAAGCGCTTCGATACTGAAGTGATGCGCATGCGCCGGGATCCATCGCTAACATCTGAGTCGACTCTGTTATGATTCAACACTTAAAAGGAATAAAGAGTCGATTCTAGAAGTCGAGTCCGCAGAATTGGACCAACACACGGTAAATGGAGGAAATCTAATGAAATAAACCTTCATTTGTTTATCTGCATCTTCAGTAACAGGTTTAGTTTGATCAGGGTTGCTGTAAAGCCGGGGGATAGTGGATGCAAGGCTGAAATAAACCCTGGACATGGTACGAATCCATTGTTCGCTGATCACACTAGAGTCAGTGTTGAATAGACAACACACCTAATGGAATGTTTTCATCTCAGCCTAGTTTCTGTCTGTGCTGTGTCCACATGGATTTCCATCAGGTACTCTGGTTTCCTCCCTCCCCCGAAAACATGCAGTAAGTAGATTGGCTGATCCGTATTGTCCCTAGCTGTGTCCCTAGGTGTGCTTCCTGCACTTTGATGATGACCCTTCTTAAAATAACATAGGTCATACGAAAACCAGTTATTCTCTAAACACAACACGGTGTTGGTTGTCATTTTAGGCATAGCCCTAGCAGTATATTTGGGATGCACTTTTCTATGAATGCCACCCACAGGAACGGGTGTAATTTATCTGTACTTTTTATGGTCTATAAGATCAGTTTTGGTCTGGTTTCATCACTCAGACCTGCTCCTGGCTGAGCCCCTTCTATTCTTTCAGAGAAGTCCGCTGACATAATTTAGAAATTTCACAATTTCCATGATTATCTCCACCTGAGACTCGACAGAAAGACCCAAAACCTTCGTCAGAATCTGTCACAAGGGACAGAAAAGTCCAGGCTGATATTCATAACCTGGTGCCACCATAACCTTCAACAGGAGGAGTGGATGGATGATGAGAGACACTAATGTACATGTTAACATCTACACAGAATTGTATTAAAGAAACAACACAAACATGAATTGATTAATAGAACCTTTTATTAGGAATTATATAAAATTGCATTCGATTAAATGGTAAAATTTGTTTTTTTAGCAGGTTTGAGGTTCCAGATGTTTTTGTTTCTCCAAGCTGCAGTACAATAATTCTAATGTCTGTAGTAAACATAGTACTGCATCAATAAGGAAGGTTTGCTGTTCTTGGGTATCACGGTTCCCGCAAAGCACCAGAAATGTCTGAGGGCCCAGGTCCAACCCTCGCCTCAGGTCAGTGTCTGTGCCGCCTTTCTCCAGGTCTTGTGCAACATGAAGTGAGCTGAAAACTGTTAGGATGGGTTTTCTGCTTGATTCTTTAACCATACCCATCACAGTCGACCACCCAGTACAACCATGAGATCCATGTGGGGAGGGGGCACCGAAAAAATAGAATTAAAATACCCACTTGCAGTAACATATTTCCACCACAGAGGTCCAAATCCCCCAGAAGTCTTTCTGTTCATTTCTTTTCACTTAACGATTTATCCTGGCACTCGGGTGGCACAGTGGCACACTATCAGCCAGGCGGGTGTCTACACAGACATAATTGGTTATATCTAGGGAATGGGCCTTGTGCCCAGTGTTTCCTGGACTGGCAGCATCACTGACCAGAACAAAACGGTTAATGAAAATAAAATGTAAAAAAATGCAGCACTTTATCCGGGTCAGGGTTGGGCAGGGTTGCCTGGTGCCACCTGGAAACAAGGCATGAATAAGGGGCAACACAGTGCACGTTTACCCACTCACTCACCACTAGGGGCAATTTAGCAGCCAATACACCTTCTGCATGGTTTTGGGAGGCGAGAGGATTCCAAGACACCCACACGCTACCCAAGTCCAAGGGCAAATGTAGTTAACAAGTCATGGATATCTGCTCCCCTTGATCTTTCCTATAAATAAAATATAACAGATCTTTAACTTTCTGTTAAATTCAAGCTTTCATGGTTCATGATTTGGCCACACTGTTAATAAACCTGTAAATATTTAACCCTATTAATCCTTAATCTGAATCCCAGCTCGTTTTATTCATCCCTTCTTACTCATCAGCACAAAATAAACAACATGATCTCAGTGATTCATCCTGAATTCATCGTTCTGTACTCGTCTCCGGTTCCTCAGAACACCAGCGCTACAGATCAGGAGATTTAGGAGATCCTCTCGTAGAAGAGCAGGTACGCCTGAGAGTTCAGCACCCGGGACTCAGGTACCGGCGTCACACTGCTGTCACTCACGTGGAACCAGGAGCCTTTAGGGGGCGTCGCCTCACCTGCCTCACCTGCTCAGTAAAACACAGTCAGAAGGTGGATTAGTTTGACGACGTGCTGGTGTTAGCTGAGTGGAGATGCAGAAGTGTGTGTGTGTGTGTGTGTGTGTGTGTGTGTGTGAGAGAGATCAGACGTACGAGGATCCGCAGCGCCGCTGTGAGCTCGGGATTTAATGAAGGCGGTGTAGTGACCGGAGCGCATCGTCCCGCTGTGTTCCACTATACCATAGAGAGAGTACAGGAGCTGAGTCTGCTCGTTCTGCACCTCCTACACACACACACACACACACACACACGTCATATATACACATATTATATATGTATACACACCCCCTACACACACACACGTCATATATATACACATATTATATATGTATACACACCCTACACACACGGAATATACAGTTATATACACATACACACACATGGTATATATACACACACAATATACACACACACACACACCAGGTTTGAGATGCACTTTATCCCACATGAAGAAACGATACCTTGCAGTGTATGGAGCAAAACGGGGCGAGGTCGAGCACCTGAGAAAACTGGACGTGCCTGTTGACTTTACACACACTGTACGCCACCTACACACACACACACACACACACACACACACACACAGAAAACATAAAAGTACTGCAGCTACACACACAAACCTCAACATATTAAAGACTTTGTGATATATGAGGGTTAGAAATTCAGCAGTGTCTTTGTAATGTTTTCGTTTAAGGTGTGTGTGTGTGTGTATATACGGGGAGTGTAAGTGTGTGTGTGTGTGTGTACGGGGAGTGTGTGTGTGTGTGTGTGTGTGTGTGTGTGTGTGTTACCTGCTGGAACCTTTTAAGGTGCAGAGTTAGGACAGGAGGAGGAGACGAGATCAGCATCTGCTTCAGAGCCTCCCTGTAGATCTTCTTCTTATCACCTGTCACACACACACACACACACCATCAGAACACACACCCCAAACACAAAAAACATCAAACAGCATCAGAACACACACACCCCAAACACACACACCCCAGAAACATCACACTCCATCAGATAACACCCCCCCCCCAAATACTACTTTGGTACTGGTAGCCGAGGTCAGAGCGCAGGGTCAGCCGTTATACGGCGCCCCTGGAGCCTAAAGATTTAAGGGTCTCGCTCAAGGGCCCAACAGTGGCTCAACAGTCGGGATTCAAACCCACAACCTTTTAACTGATAGCTCTAAGTTCCACCACTTTTAGGACGCCCCCCACCCTGTTGTCTCTTACCCTGACCGTCTCTCCGGCTGCAGGTGACACACAGCAGGCTGTTGGTGTCGCTCAGTTCCTCCACCTGAGTGAACTGATGGAGACTGGACTCCACCGAACACTGCGAGCTGCTCACCGCCGCCCTGCTGGCCAGAGAGGAGAAGGCGAGTTCAGGATCCTGGTTCACGATCACGAACTCCGGCCCGGTCGCTGCCTCTGACTCCGCCTCTGACTCCGCCTCTGACTCCATCTCTGACTCCGCCTCTGACTCCGCCTGGGGTACGGACTCCGCCTGTGACTCCACCTGAGGTCTGGACTCCGCCCGGGGTCCGGACTCCGCCTCTGACTCCGCCCGGGGTCCGGACTCCACGCTCTCGTTCTGCTTCTCTTCGGATGTAAGCGACAGTTCTCGCACCTTTCGGCTCAGCTCCGCCTCCTCCATCTCATCTCTCTCGTCATTCACTCTCTCCTCTGATAGGCTGCTAAAGCGATTAGAGGCGGGGCTTCCCTCCTCCTCCTTTTCCTCCTCCTCCTCCTCTTCAGCAGGGTTGTGATGATTTAATTCCTCAGGTTCTGATTGGCTCCTGGGCTCGTCTGCCCCGCCCACGCTCTCCGGATCCCCCGGTTCCCCTTCCCCTGCAGCGCCGTCGTCGGTCAGTGAGTCCAGCGTGAGTTTGGCGCCCGGTTTCTGCTGCCGCCGCTGGTTCTGTGGAGTGAAACCGCGAGGTTACGCCGGCGGGTTTTAGCGTATCGAGAGCTTTGTAGCACAGTTAGCATGATTCGGTACCTTCGCCTGTTTCCTCGCTTGCTTCTTAGCCTTTTTCTGCTGGTACTTGCTACCGGCGCCCGTCAGCACGTCCTCAGTCTCGGTGGCGTCAGGAGGTTCGGGGCCACGCCCGCCGTCCACGCGTTCTTTACTCGTCTGAGGAGCGGCTTTCTTCTTCCTGTACGCCTGAGAGGAGGAACACAGCCGGGACGCCACAACCGACCGGTTAGCAAACGCTAAAGGATTCAACAGTAGGACTCTACCGAACCACAGCGAGAGCAACCACCTCCGAAAACAAATGTGGAACAATAACATCTCACTCAGCCGGGGTCACATTCAGGGTCAAATCCCAGCAGTGATGTTATTCACTCCTGCTCGTGTTATATTGCTTAAATACGCTACATGGCCAAAAGTATGTGGACACCCTCTTAATTACTGAGTTAATTTTGTTCGTTCATTCTCTGTTTTTCCACCAGTTTATTGTGATCAAGGTTGCAGTGGGTCCTGTTCATTGGGTAAAATGCAGGAAACACCCCCAACAGAAGGTCGGCAATCCATCACACACACACACACACACACACACACACACACACACACACACACACACACACACACAGTTAAGGTAATTTCTAGTAGCTTCAATTAACCTAACTGCATGTTTTGTACTGGTGGGAGGAAACAGGGAGAACATGCAAAATTCCACGCAGAAATGACCCTGGCTACCTGGTTGGGGAATCAAACCCAGGACTTTCTGGCTGTAAGACAACAACACTACCCACTGCATATAGAAATATTGAATTTCAACTGTACTTTAGGCTGGCAACAGTTTGGGTCAATGAAGAGGTGGTTTAGGACCTTCGGTGGCTTTCATAAGCATCACTGACCTCACAGATGGGCACAAATTCCTACACACACACTTCAAAACGCTGTAACGGCAAGCGCAGGATCATGCGTCCACATACTTTTGGCCGTACACGGTGAACTTACCTCATCTGCGACCGGTAACGACAGGTCCAGGAAGCTTTCGGTCACCACGGAAACCGTCCTGCACACCTTACACATGACGGTGCTGGTGGTCTCTCCTCCGAACACTCGCTCCACCAGGGTCCGGGTCCCAGCGCTCTCGTAGTCTGGAACACAGAGATCCGTATAGCGCACGGAGAGTCACCGTTATCCCCCGTGTATGTGCAGCGCTGCCAATCACTGATGGTCACTCACCTTTCAGCAGCTTCCTCTGCAGCGCCTCGGAACCTTCAGCCGAACCCTTCAGCGCCTCCGAAATCCCGGCGGTGACCCGCTGTGGAGGACACACACACGTACCGACAGTTCAAGACTCTTTGTGAAGTCTAGCAGTTCAGTACAGTACAGTAATTCAACTCGACTTCATTCAAAAGAAGATAAATGATAAATACAAAACTACAACCACACTGCTGAGGTCAGGCCGCCCCTCTGAGGGACTGTGTGTCACCCTTACTGTAAAATACGGTGGCGGTAGCATCGTGCTAAGGTCTATATGACCAGAAGTATGTGGACACCCTACCATGAACTTGCCAGACATCCTGTTCCAAACTACAGGTACCGAAATCAGTATCTGTCCTTACAAAGGCATGAATTCCCCACAGACACACTCCACAATTTAGTCATATCCAATTCCCCGATCATATTTCCGACCTCCACTCCTGATCGAGGAAGGTCGTGACTAAACACACGCCCCCTCCGACACGTGTGCAGCACCGACCGCTTCCTCTCACCCGCACCGGGGTTCATACGGAGATCCGTATCGCGCACGGAGAGTCTCTCTCTTTTTTAAACTGGACACTCACGCTGTTTTCCTCGTTCCTCATGCCGTCCAGCAGGTAGCGCAGCAGCTCCTGACTGTCCTGCTGTTGAAAGCCTTTAAACCTCGCGGCCCTATACACACACACACACATTTTAATTAACGACGTACAGAGAAACACGCCGAAACGCGCGGCTAGCTTTAATAGATTTAGCGATTCGTACTTCTTGCACACTTGTGTGAAGAGATCTTGCGGCGTCACCACGTTACGTTTGGTCTCCTGGATCTCGTTCAGCAGTTGGCACATGGCCAGAGTGAGCGGGCCGGGTCTGGACAGACGGACCTGCAAAGGATCCTGGGATACGAACGACAATGGAAAACATACCAAACACGTCATTTCTGGTCCGAGGGTCTCTGTGCAGCGGCATCCATCAGCCAGCAGAGGGCGGCACAGCAGCAGTATGAGGAGGGTATAACTCCGCCGGAGGGGATTCCTCATAACTGCAGCATTGCCGCCCTCTGCTGGCCGATGGATGCCGCTGCACAGAGACAGAGGATAACGGAGCTCCCGTAACACAATTAGGGAACTGGATATGACTAAAACAAACATTACATGTACCAGTTGGGAGGAGGACGACGGCGTGATCACCACACTGCTCTCCTCGTCCCGTAAACCACACAGAAGCTGACGCAGCAGCCACGTCTGTGACAGATTCTGAAACACAGAGAGCGTTACAGCGACACCTGCTGGACGTCACTAGAAGCGTCAGGTTCAGTATTTCCTCACCTGCACCACTGCGTTGAAGAAGCACGTGTTGCCCAGGTTGCTGAGACCTCGTACCGGTACAGCCCCGGTGCACGGTTCCGGCCCGTTCGGTGCCTCGCCCGTCTTCTTGATTTCTTTCGGTTCTTCTTTTGGTTCCGGCTCTTTCTGGGGCGCGTTTTCCTCCGCCGTGTCGCCCACGGTGTTATCCTCGTCCTTTAGTTCTTAAAAAGGAAAAAATAACGTTAACGTACTTGACTAGTAATCGCAAGGTTGCTGGTTCAAGCCCCCCCCCCACCACCAAGATGCACAGGGGTAAAACAGGAGGGGATTCCTCATGAGTGCTGCAGTTCTGCCCTCTGGTGGCTGATCAATGCCGCTGCACAGAGACGAAGGAATAACGGACTCTCCGTGCGCTATACGGATCTCCGTATGAACCTTAATGCAGGTGAAAAGAAGCGGTCAGTGCTGCACACGTGTCGGAGGGGGAGGGGACGTGTGTTACTCACATGACCCTCCTCGGTCAGGAGTGGAGGTCCACAGCAGTAAAGGGGAATTGGATACGACTAAATTGAAATGATCTATACATATAGAAAGAGAGAGAGAGAGAGAGAGTTGTTCTCGCCCTTGTGACTGTACCAGCCTCCACTCTTCATTTTACAGAAGTTTTTTTTTACAGATTTTGGAGTGTGTCTGTGGGGAATTTGTGCCCCGGGTATGACTAAATTAGGAGGAGTGATTTAGCGCTGTGCCACCCTGGCGCCGGTGTGTGAATCCTGAAGCGGTGCCCTCACTCACTCCTGCTGCTCCTGTGCCCGGGTCCCTCCAGCGTGTGTCTCTTGATGTTGGAGATGAGCTGAGCCAGTCGTCCTGTGCTGGAGTACTGGATCTCATCATCACAGATATAACACCTTCAACACACACACACACACACACACACACACACACACACACACACACACACACACACACACACACGTGATGAGAGAAACTCTTACGATGACTTGCTTAGCTAAGAAATCTCATTCATTCATCAGGGTCACAGTGGGTCAGGACTTCATCTAAAACACTGGACACAAGACAGCATTTTAGCCAATCCACCTTCTGCATGATTTTGGGTGGACAGGAAAAGAACATGCAAAACTCCTTCCAGTCGCTGGTTGACTTGATGCCACACAACATGGTCACCTCACGTCACTCTCAGTAAGAAGTTCTGAGTCTCTGAGTTTCCTCACACCTTCCCAAAAACATGCAGAAGGTGGATTTGCCCCTGATCTGACCTGTGTGTACCTGAGAGCTGATGCTCGGTGGTGTTCCTGGTGTGGAGTGATTAATACTCACCACACACTCCAGTTGTCGAGGCTCAGCACCAGGCAGTGCGGGTCAGAATGAGCTTTCTCGTAGTGTTTAATGGCGTGTTTATGGTTCGAGAACCTCCCACAACCCTGAAAATCAACCAATAAATGATCAGAACTCATCAGAATCAGAACTATTCTGGTCAGGGTCACAGTGGACACAGTTTCCCCGGGGAATCACAATCTATGTCCATTCATGTGTGTAAGTAGAAACCTGACCGTGTCTCTGCTGTGGATTCAAACCCTGGATTCCTGCAGTAGTGGGCTAGAGAAAATTATTAATATCACCATACGTTATATAGTTGACATCTAGAGCTCATGAGTTCGAATCCCAGCTCTGCTACTGGCAGGCTGAGCACCTACACAGACAGTGAAGATCAGTGCCTGACTCTCTGTGCGCGATACGGATCTCCATATGAATTATTATTATTATTATTATTATAAAACTCCACAAAACCAGCATACAAAGGACCCCAATCCTGAGTAGCTGCCCCGCCCTTTTCCCCTCTGGTTGCTTTAGTGTAAGTGCTTCTCACCCTGTGTCCACATTTGAGACACGTCCATATCGTCTGTGCCTCCCCCTGGTCCTCATCCTCCGTCTGAGCCTCGGACTGTTTCCTCTCCTGTTCGCACCCCTGACACGTGTTCCAGTTCTTCTCCAGAGCAGCCTTCCTCAACCAGCTGTGTTCCACTCCCTTACGGATGTGTCCACATTTCACTTCTGAATCACAATCAATCAGAAATAATAATAATAATAATAATAATAATGATCACACCTCGTATTAAAGAGACAAAGAGAACTGTGATCAAAGTACCAGGATGTTACCTATCAGGTCCACAGAGCTGTCCTCTCTAGGACTCTTGGCTTTGTTCTTTGCTCGCTTCTTTCCCATCGATAAATACCTAAAATACAAATGTAATATTTATACTGTTGTGCTGAATTATAGCTACAATTTTAGTGAACAACATTCTGCTTATTAATGCTAAAATATTTTATGTACAATTTAATGTTTAACATTAAAATTAAGACTGAAACTGAAGAACACATAAAACACATAAACTACACACAAAACTGAACTTATAACACACAAATATTAATAATTCACAATAATTTGAACTGTTTTCAGACCTAAAGAATGAATTTATTGGTAAATATAATAAATAGTTTATTGAGAATATTTTGCATTTACAATAATTAAAATGTAGCTCAGACTTTTTGTTTTCTATTTTAAATGTAAGCCACATTTATAAATAAGCTGTAATATAAATGTAATATAACATTTAGAGATAATGAAGAATAAAGTGAATTAAATGATCCAGTTCTGTATGAATCTGTGTGAACTTACCCAGCTCGCTAACAGAAGTGAAGTTTGTACAATATTTGTATTATTGCTGGTTGTTTTAGTTTAAACTTTAATATTTAATATGTTCTATCAGTTTGTATCTATATATAATTATTTAATAAATACATATTTATGCCTGTTTCAAAGAAATTACTCCTTTAATGCTGTATCAGCGACCGCCAGCAAGCAAACGTGCTAACTCTTCCAAATGCGCCCTACTTTAGTGCACTACCTAGCTGGTAGCATAGCGCATTTTGCACCCTACTTAGTGCACTTTACTATAATCTTGCGCCGTTTAAGTCGCATCCTAAATCACTTCCGTCTGGTTTAGTCCGGTTAGGGGAAAGAGAAACTTTTAATAAAAGTCCTCGTTTATTGTGAAAGGATTTTTATGCTCAGTTGGTCCTAACACAAATATTTACTGGATTTTTAATGTTATTAACACAGTTATCGTATTAAAAATAAATACTGATTAATGCTGAACTGATCTTGAACCGCTGATGAAAATCAACTCCAAATCTTCAGAGTCGACTCCTTACTAAACAAATAGAATTGACCTGTGAATCGATTCCTTTTAGAACGAACTCCTATCTTTGGTGCAGCTCTTTCTGGCTGTAGTAGTTCACTTCACACTCACTAACTACTCGCTCTGACTAAATTTGTACAATATATTTCAGTTTAAGCACCTTTATTTATTAATAAACTTTTTCTGGTTGTTTATGTATAAAATGTGGATCATTAATATGAAACATCCTCCTGGGTGAGACTCGGTTCTTATCTGTGCTCCACGTGTCTGATCTGATCTGATCTGAGGGACTTCAGCACTGACAGAACCGCAGCAGGTACCAGGTGGATGCCAGGCTGCTTATTTAAACTGGCATGGCTTTGATGGAGCATGCCGAGGCTCAGCTGGCAGAGATCGAGTTGTTGGTGAGCATGTTTCCCAGTGTGGAGGAGCTGGAGGTGGATCAGTTGGCTCTCTCAGAACTCAGGGCTTTTGTGGAGGGAACATCTACCGACCCCCCGAGCACCAGAGCTGAAGTGTGTGTGAAGATCAGGACTCACACTGGGGTGAATACACACACACACACACACACACACACACTGGTTGTGTTCTGTGACTAAATTATTGGAATAAACACTCAGATGTCTGAAAAACGTCACAAATTCCAGTTTATTGAAAATCTGAGCAAATCTGCTGATCCAAACATTCACACAGAAACTTTAGATGATTATTTTGTTTGTTATGGAAAGTTTTATACTGTAATTGTACTTTATGGCATGGACTCTCAGTGGTTTGACTACAGCTGACACAATTAGGGCTAGTTTGATTGCTTTAAGTACATGGAACAGTGGTCGTTTACCAAAGTCAGGAAGATAAAAACAAAACATTCACCTTATACTGAGATAAACTCTAATGAGTGCAGTCGAACTAGCCCTATTTACAGTAAGAAAAGACAGTGTCTAACCTTTTTCATTTATGGCACTTAAAATTGTGAGCAGTTAAAGATTCAGGGCCATGCTCAAGGGCCCAACAGTGGCTGTGGTGGGGCTTAAACAAATGACCTTCTGACCACTAGTCCATTACCATAACCACTAAGCCACTACTGCTCTACCACTAATGTGTCACATGAGTTATTACATGCTTATAATCATAACACACATAGTGTTAGGGTTGGTTACCCCCCGCCCCTCAAACACACACACACACACACACACGTCCTTTATAAATGCATGTAAACCTTTAGCTTTATTTATATATATCTATATGTAGAGAGAATGAAAGTCAGTCCTGTGTTTATTGTATGTTACTGATATGTGACGCTGATCTCTCACACAGGTGTGTGTTACGTTGTCCTGTTCGTACCCACCCGACTACCCACAAATGCTTCCTGAGATCACGGTCAGGTGTGTAACCCAGCCGTCGTTTTATTACCTGTAGTCGAGTAGCTGCGATTATAAAAATATGAATGTGTGTATAAATCTGGTGATGTTAATAAAAGTCATGTGACCTGTCGTAGATGCAGCGACCTGAGTCGAACCCGGCACGCGGCGCTGGTCTCCGGCCTGCGCTCGTACCTGAGCGAGAGCTGTAGCGGTGAAGCGTGCGTACTCTCCGCCGTTAACTGGCTCCGAGACCACACGGACGAACACGCGGAGCGAGAGGACGACGCCCCGAGAGAGGAACCCGAAACCGCTAACGACGAGACCTTCACCCGCCTCTGGATCTACAGCCATCACATCTACAACAAGAGCAAGAGGAAGAACATCCTGGACTGGGCTAAAGAGCTGGAGCTGTCCGGGTTCAGCATGCCGGGGAAGCCGGGGATCGTGTGTGTGGAGGGGCGGCGGCGCTGCTGCGAGGAATTCTGGGCCAGGTATGTGATAAACACCACAGATGTTTACTGGACGTTACTGGAGCTGACGCAGCAGCTGCCTTTAACCTGCAGCTCAGTGTGTCCACATACTTTCTGGAATTTTTGGCTTCCATGAATCCTTAATAGCTTTTTTACCCAGATGCAGAATTCTGCATAACATCATGTTAGAGGTGCAGTTCCACAGATTCACCTGAAGATGTCAGCAGATATTTACACTGTATTTCACTGGTCTGGTGCCACCTGCAGGTTAAACGGTGGTACTGCACGTCTGACGTGAGCTTTGTTATTGTGGACCGCGTGCTGTTCTGCAGGGTGAAGGTTCTGACGTGGCAGCGCATCATGATCCGCCACAGAGAGGATGTCCCTCTGGATCCCACCAATCAGAGCGCAGAGTCGCTGCGCAGGTTCCAAGGGTTCGAGGAGGCGGTGTTCGATCCTCACGGCAGCAGAGGGAACCACATGGACCTCGGTCAGCTCTTCCAGTTCCTGAGCGAGCGCGGCTGTGCCGAGATCTTCCAGCTGTATTTCGGAGTTGAGGGACGATGAGGAGAACGTGAGGAGAACCGGGGTGATGATTTTACAGTGTTTGCAGTAAGAGAACGAGGACGGTCCTCCTGTAAAAACTTGGACTGGATTATTTTCATGTTTTTGTACAGAAAAGTTGGGACAGACGGTAAAATGAATAAAGAGATTTTTAATGTTTAACTCTTTAACAGTGTTGTTGTGATTGTTCACTCAGGTTATTTAGTAATTACAGGTTCTGTGTTGCTGCTGCAGTTGCGGCCTCTGCTGGCTGGTCGAGGCGCTGCAGGAGAGACGGCTGATTCACGGGTTGCAGTGTGAGACTCTCAGTACGCGCTGCTGCTCTCTGTGAGACTCTTATGTCAGGTGAAGAGAAGCGGGCGTGTCGGAGGGACTCAGTTCTCTATGTAGTGCGCTACCTGCCCAACAGAACGTTGTTTAATATGCTTAATATTGGTCAGGGTCATGGTGGGTCCAGTGCCACCCAGGATTTTTCAGTAAATCCTCGTTAAGCTTAACGAGGGACTTTAATTAGTGAACAGAGTCAGTTACACAAGTGCTTCAAATCCCACGACGGTCAATAAGAGGGTCATGTTTAACTTTTAATAACCTTTAACATCACACACACACTCACACACACACACTCACACACAGCCGGGTGTGATTACTCGGTGGAGGCAGCTCATTGGACGAGGCCGGTCTGATTCTAGGTCACCGTCTCTAATCCCCCCGAGCTCCAGATTACAATCCCACTCTGATGATGAGACTTGATGAAGGTTTCAGGAGATTAAGAAGCAGGACAGGTTCAGTCCTGACCTCATCAGCCGACCCAGCGTCTGGACTTTCATTCCACAGCCAGATGTCCTGAACGTCCTCTAACTCTGCGCCTCACGTTCGGCTCGTGGGTGAGACGCGTCCCATCCAGCCTCGGTCGGTACGCTGGACCTGCAGATCGACCTCATTACACCCACCGTTCCTTCATTCATCTACAGGAAGCGCTGGGTCCTGATCAGAGTCCCAGTGCCAATCCACTGCAGGGCACGCCTCGCCCGGTCACACCTACGGGTGGGGTAAAACTGGAATACCCAAGGGGACATACCAGCACCCATCCTACCAGCTAAAGGACGCCCACTATTCCCTATATAGTGAACTACACGAGCGCTTCTCACCAGCCAGCAGGTCTGTCCCTCGTCCCGGTCCAGCAGGACCGTTCTGAACCATCAGGTTCTGATGGACGGCTGAGCTCACTGATACGCTCGCCTGTTTACAGCAGTCATGTTCCGAAATCTTTCTTCTACATCTCTAAACACCATCAAACCATAAGTGAACCTTATTCCTGCAGGACCCAGCGAGACCCTGACCAGGATGAGGAGCTTATCCAAAAATAATAAAGAAATGCAAAAAAAATATTATGAATTCAACTCGTGGTTTAATTTTTTCATCATCAAACGTTATAAAATCAGAAGATTCTGTAAATACAAAGAAAATAAAGAAAATAATTAAAATAAACGACTAATCATGAGAAAATAATTCTATATTCTTCATCTAATATGGATGAAGCTCCAGTTGCTCATCATCATCATCACTCAAAAGATTAGATTTACTATCATTATTACCTGGCCAATATATTAGGAACACACAGTACTCACACTGGGTAAGAAGCACTTCGCTCTCAGAACAGCCTCGGTTCCTCGTATCATGGGTTCCACAAGATGTTGGAACGGTTCCTCTAAGATTCTGGTCCATGCTGACGTGATTGCTGCAGGTTTTCTGCCCAAGTTACAGTGGGCACAGGTTCACCAAAAACGAACATCTGAAGTATACACCTAATAATCATACTGTAAATAAAGTCAAACGGGACCAGAGTGCAGTATAAAGGGTGTAAATTTCCACACACACACATTCCAACATTTTGTGGAAAACCTTGCTAGATGAGCGGAGGCTGTTATAGCCACAAATGGGGCGTGGTTTTGTATAAGTGCATGGTCAGGTGTTCACATACTTTTTTGAATATAAAGTGTACTGATTATTTACTGGGTTAAAAGTCCAAAATTGTTGTATTGTCACCAAAACCAGTATCAGTAACAGTATCAGTGCCAGTATCGTAATCGGTAACGTCATCACAATAATCATCCGATAATCGATCCCACACCAGGACGGCACAACGATCAGAGCTTGTCGTGCCACTCACACTGGGCGGCGCCGGGCTCCTCCTCCTCCCCGTCTGGGTTTCGGCGGGATCGGTACACGAACTCTCCGATGGCCACGAAGACGGAGAGCACGAGTCCGGCGGCGAGGACGATGAAGATCCCACCGATGTTCTCCACGCCGAGCGCGCTGGCCTCCTTACTGTCCTCCTCGGGGCAGCCGTTCCCTCGCCACCACTTCTCCTTCATCATGTGCAGCTTCCCTTCCTCCTGCAGCTGCAGGATGGCGATCGTCACCTTGTCTCGGTACGGAGAACCTGCAAAACAGCAACGTCCTGGTGAAGAACCTGCGCCAGACTGCACCGGTATAATCCAGTACAGAGCGTCTCATTACAGGTGATTTCTAGCACCGCTGAGATTGGAACCCAGATCCCAGAGGTGGTCGCACTATCATAAAAGGCCATGGCGCCGCCTCAGGCCAAAAAAACTGAGAAACCAATTGGTTCCTCAGAGTTCCCGGTTCCTCAGAGTTCCTGGTTCCTCAGAGTTCCCGGTTCCTCAGAGTTCCCGGTTCCTCCACATACTCACCGATGGGTGTTCCCACTCCGTAGCCCTTGGAGTCGATGAGGCCGCCGATTTGCGTGAGGTTGCAGTTGCGCTGGCTGATGTACTCGATACTGGTGGACTCCATCAGCAGGGCGTAGTCGGTGGTGAGGACGCGCTGGATGCCCTCGCGGTTGTTCTTCACCAGCGCCGTGTTCTTACGGCTGCTCATGAACGCCCACATCTTCTCGTACGTCGAGATCTTCGATTTCTGCAGAGCAAAGGAAACCTCGGGTCAGAGGATGAACGCCGGGCGGTCCGTAACGAACAGGGGCGTGGTCTCACCTTGAAAAAGGTCATGGTGGAGCCGTCCCTCACCGCTCCGTACTCGATCTTGGTCTGTTTGGCCAGATCGTCGGCCGAATCGATGGGCGAGTCCATGCGCTCCACGGTGAGGAAGGCGGCGAGATTAGCCGTGTACGATGAGATGATGATGAGGGTGAAGAACCACCAGATCCCCCCCACGATCCGCGTCGACAAGGCTTTAGGCATGAGCTCCGAACCTGGGCGCCAAACGTTCCAAAAATAAACACCAGAAACCACATTCTATAGAATCTATAGGAAGTAAAAGATGGAGGTGCGGCTCGTACCCTGCTGCATCAGAGCTCCCACACCGAACCAAACACTGTTGATCAGCGTGAAGTTGTTCTCCACTACATCTGAGTCGGGGTTACAGGGGTGAGGGTTGTACCACTCGTAAGGAGTGAACCTACACACACACACACACACACACACACACACACACCAAACTTTCATTAGAAAACACTCATCACAAGTAAAGTTCTGAAGTTCTGAGTGTTGCAGTTAGGGGGCGCTATAGCAGCTCAATGTTAAATATGAAAAGCATCCGATGCCTCCTCAGCGCTGGAGATCAATCCCAGCATTCAGTGCGGCACGACTTTTCTCACCAAAAACTACAAACATGGCGGACGAATCAATGCGGAGCAACCAACAGAGTTCCTTATAAATGTAAATAAATTCTGGTTGATGTGTAATCTGTATAAAGGTGTGATTATACCAGTGTGGGTTTATTTGTAAATTGGGGCGTCAGGGAGAGTTTAAGCGTCTTCAGTACACGGAGGGAGATGTTAGCCGGCGTGCTAGTGCTAACTGTGTTAGCTTAGTAAGCTAAAACTGTGACCGGTGTAGATAATCTGATTATGAGCTCCAGGTCTGATTAGAATCCTCTCTACTGAGGAGCAGATCAGGTAGGTAGTGGGGAGCAGGGCGGGTCGATAGCTTCTCACACAGACCCGCAGTGCTGTATTAGTGCCACAGTGAAACTAACCACTGTCCAATCCTAATCCTCCAGTGAATTTGGGGCGTGGCTGATAGTTCCTCTGTGTGCTGCTGATGACGCGGTGTGATCGTCGTGCCTCGATTAACATTTACAGAGGATTTAACATCCTGAAATGAACCTAAAGTCCTACTGCCGATCATCCAGGAAATTCTGGTTCAGCCGGGTGTCCCGGTTACCTGGCGATGACGAACAGGACGCAGCTGACCCCCAGACAGGCGAGCAGGACATACATCCAGATGTCGGGCGAGAGCGGGTTCAGGAAGGAGAACACGCCGGGGTTGGTGCCGTTGGGTTTGTGGTACAGGATGGAAATCCCCAGAGTCATGAAGGGTTTGGAGAAATCGATCACCTTCTCCCTCACGTAGGTGATGGTGAGAGGAGCCACGGCTAAATCCGCCACCTGTAAACGAAACACCGCGGCTAATCACAGGGTAGGAGAAGTTCATCATCGGGGGGGTTCCAGAACGGACGTACACGTGCTTTATTATTAAATCATCACAACACAAACGTCCTGAAGAGACGTCTGATACTTTTCTACAATATTGTGATCAGTAATGAATTAAATCCCCATAGTCATGTTGCTGCTTGAGAAATCGTCTGTCTTAAGCTGTTTCAGGATGTTGTAAGCAGATAAGGAACAACAGGTTACCACAGAACGGTTTACACCCGAGCTTTAGAGGAAGTGCTGGGACTGTACCATGACCAGAGCGGTGTGAAGGGAGGCCCACAGTTCTGTTCTTTGTTCTTCAGCTAATAATCGTACCAGTAAATTTGATTCTTTGATCATCATGATCATATTTATACGGTCACAGAGACGTCATCATCTGCAGTCTATCTATATAAACTAATGATAAATAAGGAGGCCGAGCTACAAGATTGAATGACACTGAACCCCTCCCCCTTCCCAAGACACAGCCAATCGTATCTGTATAGGTGCCCGACCGGTCGATAGCACCCAGTGCTAGTGGCTTCACTTGTGCCTGAATGAACTCAGACTCAGTGTTTTTGGATGAAGAAGTGTAAGATGTGAACGTACGTGATCGATGAGCTCTCGAACCATGCCGTTCCACTCGCCCTTATCGTTCTGCGCCCCGTATTTCCCGTCGGAGACGAGTTTGACCTCGTAGGAGAATCCCAGGATGTTGGAGAGTTCCTTCAGGAGGTCTAAGCAGTACCCCTCGAACCGGTCGTTCCCGTACAGCGGCTTATCCGACTTCTTATACATCACGTACGGGTTCTCCTGCCACACACACACGCGGGCGGGGTCCAGGACGGGCGGTTAGTTAAACTGAAGAACGTTCAGGTGAAATCAGAACCTCTGCACAGCGGCGTGTTTGATATTTAAAATGATATAAAACCTTTTACCAGAATGGTGGTGACGATGAGAGTCCGGTTCGTCATGGAGTCCGAGAGGTTTCCCGTCTTGTCTTTGTTACTGTCGGTCAGATTCAGACCCGTATTGGAGTTCCACACCCCGATCTGATCAGAACAACAGAAATAATCACCAAGAGAGGAAATTCTGCACGTCTTCATTCCACTAACACCAGAGAGGAAGAGCCGGAACACCAGACGAGGGATTACAGTGGAAATAAAGATGATAGGGGGCAAGGGGGGGTATCCTTAAAATCTGAATTCATTCATCTTAATTCTGATGAGCACAATTTCTCAGGGAACTGGATACGACTAAATCACAAACCAAACTTTCATTGTAATGAAGGGGGAAGATTTGGACGGGAGACGGAGGATCATCCAGAGTACCAACCTTCCTCCAAACCTTCTGAAACCGCCCGACATCCAACTCAGGAGAGCCACGAGAAACCAACACCAACACACACACACACACACACACACACACACACACTTTACATCTAATAATAGTGTAATAACATCAGTGTAATAATAACCACAGTGTCCGGACAGACACGTTCACATTGTTCTAATCATCTTCTGTGATTATGAGCTACAGCAGGTCAGATCTGACCCTACAGACCAAAAGCTTTTATCCTTTTGTTTTAATCCTAATTTAGTCATATCCAACTCCACAACGGTATTTCACCTCTACTGCTGCAGACCTCCACTCCTGACCGAGGAGAGTCGAGACTAACACACGCCCCCTCCTACACACGTGCAGCACTGACCACTTCTTTTCACCCGCACCAATGCTGTCCTGTTCAGGTGTGTGTGTGTGTGTGTGTGTGTGATCTACCTTTTCCATGCCGTCCTCTTTCAAGCTGATGATGTCAAGGTCAAAGTCCTTCCTGAGCCCGTCAGTCCTGTTCAGGACGATCAGTCCAGTTAATCCGTTCCACTGAGACTGAACACAAAGTAAAAGAAACTGCATGACTAGGACACGAGGACACTGGGACAGGGGGAACTCCGGCCCGTCCTGCTGTGAGACCACAGTTCTGTATATGATATAATGTATATAATATGTTGTATATAATACTCTGTATATAATGTTATTAGAGCAGCGTGGTTGGCGCTCACCTCTTTAAAAGTGTTGATGAAGCGCGAGCCGAAGCGCCAGGGTTTGTGCCGGTGACACTGCAGTGAGCTCACCGTGATCTGCGACGCCCTCTGAGCCGCCGCCGCCACCATGAACACGGCATCGTACATCAGAGCGGCTTCAGTCTGGAGCAGAAAACATAACACTGGTGTGGGTTACAGAATTATGCCCACCTGCCCTGCCACTAAAAGCTGGCACTGGGACAGTGAGGCACAGAATTAATTAAACTGCATTAAAAATAAAGACGGGCATTTAAATGGCGTCTGACCGTCATCATGCTGTCCATTAAACCAGCGTCCGGTTTCTGTGGTGTCTGAATCCTCTCCATGGACCATCTCTCCAGGACCGACGCCACCTGAGAGTTCTCCACATTCAGGAGCCGGAAACCCGTCATATTCACACCGCTGTACCGGTACGGTTCCAGATCCAGAGCGTACAGGTCCTACATACACACACACACACACATACACACACACACACACATAAATACACACACACACATATAGTACAAATAAAACACACACACACATATAGTACAAATAAAACACACACAAACATACACACATATATATGATAAAATGAAGATAATTGTGGACTCACCAGTGTGGTGAAGAAGAAGTGATAATACTCCGTCATCATCCCCATAGAGAGCAACTACACACACACACACACACACACACACACACACAGGTCCAAAATTATTACAGCTGTACCCCCACACTCACCCCCAACACCTGTGTATTACCTGTGCGTCCAGGTGAGTGTGTGTGAGTGTATGTGAGTGTGTGTGTGTGTGTGTGATTACCTGTTTGAGGACCTCGGCCGTGCTCTGGTACGAGCAGTCGAATATCACACAGAACTCTTTTCCCTTCTTCATCTCTTTGAGAAGCGGCCGAGCGTCCCGACTCCCGATAGGTAGCTGCCGAATTTTGATCTTGATGCTGTACCTGGAGGGAGCTTTGATCAGCTCCTGCAGTCGGATCAGACCTGATCAAACACACAGAAATAACCTCCCTTAGATATAACCAATCATGTCTGTACGTAGACAACCGACTGGCCGATAGCACCGCAGGGGATTTGATCCCTAGATCCAGAGATAGTGGGTTATACAGGGGTTTGACCCCTGATTATTATACACACGTTCTGTATATAGTAGTTATTGATATACAGTATATATATATATATATATGATGAAGGTGCATGCCGACCCACCGGTGGCGTCCTCGTACACCACAGTGACGCTCCTCCACTTGTAGAAGTGCACGATGTCGAGCACCGCCCGGCTGATGGAGGCGTACTCGGGGTGCAGGTTGACGTAGAAGGTGTCCCTGTTGTCCATGCTCGGGTGTTTCCAGCGGGTCTGGATGTGAGGAACCTCCAGAGCGTTACAGATGGACTGGACCGCGCTGACCGACGAACTGTGGGAGGGACCGAAGACGGCGGCCACGCCCAGGGAGAGCTGATCACACGCTGGAGTGAGAAACGGGGGGGGCAGGAGGAGGGTTGGGGAACATCGGAGTGGGTGGAGAACACGTGATTATATGGTTATTGTGGGTTTTCTAACAAAATATACAGTAGCTAAATTTGATGATTCAAAATATACGGACACCTAATATTTCCCCACATGTCCCTTATCTTCACCTCGATGAGCCACTTTTTTACTACTACAGTGGATTGGCAAATTTTTAGTACGAGTTCCATGATCTCTGTACTTCTATAGATGAGGAACTACAGTTGCTTTGTTATGTTTTGGTGTGACAAACATCGAACCCAACATCGAACCGAAAGTTCCCAGGACCCACGTTGCTGCGAGACACCCACTCTACCTACTGCGCCACCCTGCTGCCCCCCATATAACAGCTGCTCATTCAGAGCGACTAACAACCTCACTGTGTGCTGGTACATTTTACCTCGTGATGAAGTGAGGTGTGATGATTTTACCTCGTGATGAAGTGAGGTGTGATGATTTTACCTCGTCTGGAGGCCTCGAAGCTGTCGAACATGTTGATGCGCTGGATGTCGTAGGTGAGCGTGGTGTTGGGCATTAACGTTCTGTTGCGGTTGATGCTCGTCACTGCAAATTTAAACGCCAGCTCCTCCACGCCGACCGGCTCGTTCTCCAACGTCTCAAAAATACCGCCTGAACACACAAACGATTTATACTCACAAAAATAATGAATAATGACGTCGTACATGATCAGCAATTAAAGCTTCGTACACAGGAAGATTGTCCTCAAGACCTGGCTCACAATCAGCGCTCCAAATTCATCCCAGGTGTTCCATGGAACTGAGTTTCTACACAACAAACCCTCAAACCACCAAACCACCAAACCACTAAACAACAAACCCATTAAACCATTAAACCCTTAAACCATTAAACCCTTAAACCCTTAAACCGGGTCCTTATGGACTGCAGCTCGTGCACGTGGGTGCAGTCAAGATCAAACACAAATCCATTAAAGACATCTTATAATAATAATAATACATTTAATTTGTAATGCACTTTACATTTGTGTACAAATCTTATAGCACCGTGTGCGACTGAAACATCTGAACGTTTTGCTTGTGACAAATGGAGGGGTGTCCAAATACTTTTGGCTACAGAGTTTATGTAAATATAAGAGGGACGATCCCAGAGACGAGGGTTAAATAATAAATAATAGTGCAGCTCTGATGGAGCGCATGTGGAGGAGAATGTCAAGGACTCAACGACAATCACATCACTGTTCAGTCCCTGAATCTCCCTCACACACACACACACACACACACACACACGTACACACACACACTCACACACACACACACACACACTCTCTCACACTCACACACACACACGTATACACACACACACACACGTACACACACACACACACACTCTCACACTCACACACACACACACACACACACACGTACACACACACACACACTCTTACACTCACACACGTACACACACACTTACACACACACACACACACACACACACACACACACACACACTCACACTCAGATTAAATACACTGGAACACTACACACACCAGGAAGCTGCATCAGTAATTCATTTATTTTCACTCATTCATAACTGAGGGTACATGAGGAGAACATACTAAACTCACAGACACTAAGTGGAAGCCCGGCTCAAACCTAGATCCCCAGGACTCTGGAGCTGCATGCTACCTACACCAGCCTGTATCACCCCTCAGAGCCAATACATAATAAAATACATGAACACACAAGTCACTCAAAAATAACTCACACTGATCAGGGTCCCACTGGGTCCAGCACCACCGGTAAACACAATACATTCACTTAATGAAAGGTTCTATTTCTTGTAAACAGTTTTATCCTTTACATCAAATGTGCAAATATTTTTGGATCCAAACACCATCAGGGTCAGACGAGGGGCGAGAGGAGCGAATCAGAATGATTAAAATAATGCGACCCCATACACTTCTGATTCTGCTTCATCCACACGCTTCAGAAGAGAAGGACGTAGATTAGATAAACACTCAGAGATCAGAGATCAGAGAGGATTCCATCAGATTAAATCCACATCTGGATTACAGAGCGACTCTCCGAGCACAGAGCAGAACTTCATTCTAAAACCTGAATCAGAAAAAGTTGGGACGCTCTTTAAAACGTTTCTTCTGTTTGTTTTGACTGTGACGTCAGACAGGATGAAGTCGAGATGTTTCATCTCCTGTTTGTTAATAATCATCATTCCTGCATTTCAGCGCTGCAACACCTTCCAGAAAGAGTTGGGACGAGGGTGAAATTTAGGGTGAGTGATGAGATAATAACCTAAATAATGAGGTGATTCTAACAGCTGATTGTGATCCTGATCTGGAGTCTCTGAGGAACAAAGATGATCAGAGGATCTCCAGTTTATCCACTAATGTGAGAGAAAACCACGTTCCTCAGATCTGAGGGGATTTGCATGTTCTCCCTCTACAGTGCAGAATATCATTAAAGGATTGAAGGAATCTGGAGGAATTTGGGTGTGTAAAGGGTGACGGTGCGAGTCTGAGGGAGAAGAGAGTACGGGTGCTGGAGCAGCCTGCCTGCAGTCCTGACCTGTAAATAAAATAACTGAAACATGGCGTCGCTCTGCATCCTCGGTGCCGAAACATCATTTACATGTTCAGTATTTATTAGACGCTTTTATCCAGAGTGACTTACAGAACTGTGACACTATACAGTCTAAGCAATTGAGGGTTAAGGGCCTTGCTCAAGGGCCCAACAGTGGCAACCTGGTTCAAGTGGTGGGGTTTGAACCAGTGACCTTCTGATTACTAGTCCAGTACCTTACCCACTAGGCTACAACTGCCCTTTTAAGTGTGGTGAGAAGGAACGATGTTACAGAGCCGTAAATGCTTTACTGTCCCAACTTTTTTTGGAACATGTTGCAGGTCTGAAATGCAGGAATGTGTGTTTATAAATAAATGAAATGAAGTTGAGCAGAGAGGAGATGCAATATCTCAGGTTCATCCTCTCTGACATCACATTTATTGCATTTTTCAAACAGCGTCCCAACTTTTTCTGATTTGGGGTTTTAGTACAGAACTCGCTCTGAAGCTCTTATATTACAGTAATAATGATACATGTGGGTGCAGAGAGGTTTCAATATTATATATGATATACGGAACACGGTTGCATGGCTGCGGTCGCGGTGCACTCACCGATGCGCAGGACGGTCTGTTGCGCGCTCGTGCGGAGCTGCGCGAGGACGCACAGCAGCAGCGGCAGCGCGAGCGGCAACATCAAACAAAGTCGGCTCTGTCTGGCCATGGCGCGCGCGCACCGAGCTCCTCTCCAGCATGGATGTTCGGTACGATCCGGTATCACCGATGATCCGTCCGTTAGTACCGGTAAAGAACTGGCGCGAGCTCCTCTCGCTCCCCGGTGTGCACGCGCCCCCCGCGCCTCGTCGCGCACCTGTACTACTGCGCGCGCGGTAAGTCCAGCAGCGCGAGCTCGAGACAGAAACGGTGTGTGTGTGTGTGTGAGTGTGTGTGTGTGTGTGTGTGTGTGTGGTCCAATCAGTTTAAAGAGGAGGCGGGGCTTCGGAGAAGTTTGTAAACACGGAGCAGTGACGCGCGTAAAAGTACCTGAGCAGGGTCGCGGTGGCTCCATCGATTCACAGCTGGTAACAGTTCACCAGTGACGTCAGGTCACAGCATCACGGTGCAGTCTGAGTGTTCCAAATGCTCATCCTGGTCATGGCCACAGTGGGTCCGGATACACTAGTTGCTGGGTGCCGATACATCACAGCACACTCACTCATTCATTCACTTACACCAAGAGGCACCTTTAGAGCATCCAACCCACCTGCTGGCATACTTTAGAAAAGCTGTGCAGACGGGGAGAACATGTCAAACTCCACATATACATATTGACTGGACGGCAAAGATCGAACCCCAGGACTGTGTAGAACCAACACCAGCTGCCGAACACCTACAGTACATCCTCAAAAGTATGGAAACACCCTTCTGATTAGCCCTTTGTTTATTGTGACTAACTGCTTTACCCTGGTCAGGGTCGCGGTGGGTCCAGCACAGCTCAAGATCATAGGGCGCGGGGCAGGGACCCAACACAGGTCACTCAGAAATCTGAAGCCTTACTTTTTGGCAAGGCATCCTGCACTTTTATTATCGATTACTGCTGGTGACTTCTCTGTGCCCATAAAAATCAGCTTAGTTTGACTGAGCCCCTGAGTACATGGAACAGTGGTCTCTCTGTCCAGGTTGGAAAGAAAACCTAAACTTTCTCCCTTACTAAAGATAAATGAATGAATTGCTTTTTTAATCACACAAAACTCATGTTGATCTGGACTGTACGGTGGCCCAGCAGGTCGTGTGGATGCCGCACAAGCTCCAGGGTCCTGTGTACCTCGGTACGATCCTCACCTCTGCTCACTGTCTGTGGGGAGTTTGGCATGTTCTTTGGCATGTTCTTCACTCTTTATGTGGGTACGTGTGTGATCACATGTGATGTACTGGTGTGTTGTCCTGTGTGTATTCCTTTGCAGTGTATTTGGTAGGGCTCTGGATCCACTGTGACTCTGATCAGGATGAAGCGCTCGCTGAAGATGTAATAAATAATGGATGCACAGCCCCCTCTGGTGGTGAAAATCAGTAATGCTGCTCTTACGGAAACTCCCGTTTAATTAAAATTGATTTATTTAATTAAAAATCCAGCAAGAAATTTTAAACATTTAATATTTATTATATTATATTTATATATATATATATTTATTATAACATTTAATATCTTTACATTTATTCATTATTTACTGGGGGGTGATTTTTAGGGTTATTGGTTAGCTTCTCATAATAGGGAACTTAATAGTGTAGTCATGTATCATTAAATCAGCAGATCTGTTATAATATTAATAATAATAATAATAATATAATAATTAAAGTTATTTTATATGTACACTCCTGTAGTTGAATGTGAAATGGAGCTGTGTGCCTCTGATCCCATTCTGTTGTACCCATCCATCACTGATGAGAGCTGGGTGGGGTGTTTGGAGTTCCCCTGGTGTGCTGGGATGGGGGGTGCAGGGTGAATGCTGGGGTGGATGCTGGGGGGTCCAGAGTTTATGGAGTGGATGGAAGTTCCTGGTGTTGAGAGTGTCTCGGGTAGGTGGTACTGAACAGGCATCATGTTAGCAGGATAAACTACAGGAACAGTGTAGAGAGCAGGCTGTCCAGCAGGGGGCACCACAGTAGGATTGTAGGCCAGAGAAGAAAGCTGCTGAGGGGGAATATTACGATTGAGCAGAAGAGGCTGATGGGAAATGGAGTGAAATGAGCTGGGATGGTGTGGCATGGTTAAGCTGTTGGCAGCGTATACAGGCTGGTAGTGTCGATTTGATTTGTAGTCCCGGCACGAGAGGAAGACCACGCCCGAGCAGAAGAGCAGAAATCCAGTGACCCAGCCGATGTAGAGCGCCTCGCCGAGTTCCCTCCGCTGGGCGTCGAGTAACAGCGGGTTATAAAAGTCCTGAATAACGGAATGAGCCGTCCAGGAGACGGGAATAATGACACAGAGGGCAGACATGATCTGCATCGATCCAGCGACCACCATGATAAGGGATTTGACTCGCGGTTGATCGCTCAGACACGAGGTGCTACGCAATCCCGGGATGGACGCCACCAAAGCCAGAAAGCTCAGCGCCACCGAGCAGCACATGAGGCCCCGGGCGGCCTGGAGCTCGGCGGGCAGGTATAACAGCGAGTCGTAGACTTTACACTGCATGCGGATGTTAGCTTGGCGGTAGCAGTTCATCCACAGACCCTCCCAGCGCGTCTCCATCACGATGATGTTCTCCTGGATGAACGCCGTCACCTTCCACATGGGGAGGCCGGTCACTGTCGAGCTGCCTATCAGACCCACGATGCCCAGGCACAAGCCAATGAGCTCACAGCCACTGGCAACCATTTCTTACAGAGTCCAGTCCAGGGACCGGAGGGTTAAATCTCCTTCCTGAACCAAAGCGCAAAAACACTTTCGTACAAACGTGGAGCAAATCCAAAACAAAACACACCAAACCGGAGAAATCAGAGGGACATTAGTTCCTAAACTGTCCGGTAACCAGTTCTGAGGTCAAACAAATCCTTAAAGACGTCAATCAGCCTGAAATTAATCCCAGTCTCTGTGCCACTGAAAGTAAAGCAGTAAAATCCAAGATACCGAGTCCAGACTGATTGTTCGTGGTTCTTGGCTTCACCACTTCTGTTTAATCCCAAGACTAAAGAGTCGTCACCAATCTGAGGAGCAGGACTTTGAGATGTTGGACAGGTTAGTGACTCTTTGTCTCTCTTTCTTGTGTTTTGGGAAGCGTTCCGCTCCCTCCTGATTGGTGGCCGGCGATGAGGGCGTCTACTCACCATGTTTGTTGTTGTGTTAAATCATGTGGGTTATGGACGTTGCAGCTATTTTACTCAAACACACCACTAACATATATTAAATCAGTTATGTGCTACTAACTACTGGGTAAAGGTTTGGGGAAGGTCCTTTCCTGTTCTCTCTGTAGAAAGTGAAGCCCATTAGGACCTGGTTTGGCAAGTCTGGTGTGGAGAAACTCCAGTAACCTTCACTGTCCCGTCCTGACCTCAACCCCACTGAACAACGTTTTAACTGGAACACTGACATGTTGGTTGTGAGCCATCAATGCCTGAACTTATATTTTACTTGCTGAATAGGGACACATTCCCACAGACACATTCCAAAAGCACACGATCTGGCATTTCCATTCTTTTGGTGTATTGGACAAGTGCCACATTTCTCAGTTTTACCTTCATGCACCGACATCAAACTAATCGATCTCAGGACGCCCTTCCTGACGCAACACTCCTGTTTCTGTCCGGGCTTGGGACCTGTACTGACAGTGCACTGACAAGACCCCTCTTCCCTTGGATATTCATGTCCATGCAGACGTCCGACCGGCTGATAGCACAGCTAAACCCTGGATCAGCAGTCGTGAGCAAACATACTTCACCCCTTTACTTTAGACTAAATATAACCACGGATGGCAGCTCAGTGGTTAAGGTTGCTAGTTCAAGCCCCAGCAGCATTAAGTTGCCACTGTTGGGCCCCAAAACAAGGCCTCTAACCCCCAGTTGCCTGAAATATATTCAGTCACTTTGGATAAAAGTGTCAGCAAAATGCCACAAACATAAATATTAATAATATGATTATAATTTTAAACAGAAGTTTGTGTTCCAATCGTTACCACCACAGGACTGTCCTGATGAGTCCATCACAAGTTGATTGTGTTGATCTGTGTGTAAAAAGACTTTATAGCCTGTCAGGGTTTTTTTATTTCATTATTTGTATTAATAAAAGACCTTTTATTTACAGAGTCTCACACACAGAGTCTTTTATTTGCCTGGCCTCAGAAACATGTAAATCCAGTCCACCTCTTATTTCCCTGTTTAACTTCCGTACTGGTGTTGTGATCTGAACGTTCAGTTTCATGGTGAAGCTCTGTGTGCTTTTGTTCTTCATCCTCCTACTCGATACCTCAGGGTTGTGTGTTTAAAAATAATAAAACTTTTTATTTACTTAAATGTCGATTAAAAAGAATTTTTTTTTTATATATTTGTTTATATATAGTTTATATATTGGCCTTTCCAAATAACAAGACATTAAATAAATGAAGCTTTGCTGCTGAGCAGAACCTTATTATCCATGATGAAACACATCAGGTACAAAACATGATCATGTGCATCAGGTGCCCGGCCCCCAGGGGCCCTTAGATCCCTCATCTAAAAAGTCTTTTCACTGTCCTTGTTAAAGCTCGACTTGGGTCAAAGTTTTAATAACTGATCAAAACTGATTCAGTACCAGACCAGGCACTGATGAGCAGAATTCAGAATCTGGATTATTTAAATCTTGATTAGAAAAGTAGAGAAGGAGCGAGATCATAAATCATGGGACGAGGAAAGTAGTGTACTGTAGTGGTTCAACTTCATGGGTCTGGAGGTCACCACACTTCAACATCAGCACCTTAAACCAGGAACAATGGAAGCAGGGGATTCTTACTATAGTGGTGTAAAGCTTGCTTGACTGTGGACAGTGTGACAGTGTTGGAGCCTCTAATTCTAAACAGGTGGATTACTTTAGTCCATCAGCACAAATATGACAAAAATCCTCTCAGCTATAATCAATCATTATAGGAGGAATCTGGAGGTCAGAACTGTCCACAAGACCAAGTAAATAAAGCTGGCGTAACGCTAGACCCCCTACAGGTGCTGGTAACCTTCCAAAACGTGGTTGTGTGACCGTTCTGCATAGATTAAGTTTAAACCCAAAACCGGTCGTGCCGTGTTTGCCAGGGAATGTTTATTAGTGGTTCACTTTTCTGTGTCCTGCTTCAGATGTGAGGTTTCCGTGGATGTAAAGGGCGTGTCTGGTTAAAGAATTCTAAACAATAGGTGCACGCTGGCTTATATTTCACCCTGTTAAACTAGGTACCAGCCTCAGGGCCTCCGATCCCAGAGACGCCGGCGCACACGCTCAAACAACAACACCAAGGGCACGAGAGACTTCCATCAACCAGCAAAGAGCTTTCAGTGTTTTATATAAAACACATCCACACACAGATCCATCAGGGTTCATCAGTGCTTTAAAATACATAAAAAACATTAAAATACAATAAAATTAATCTGACATCCTGAAACAAACAGGTTTTATAAGAGCTGATAACGACAGGAAGTGAGAACACCCTACAGAGTTATATACGCAGAATCTGAAGATTATCGTTCATGTGAAATACATCAGAGAAATGTGAGACGTTCAGAGTCGTTCAGTCGTCAACAGTCCGAGAGAGACGCAGTAAACCAGCGCAGACAGTAAACACACACACACACGTCAGGATCCGTCCACAGATTACGGCTCTGCTCCGGTATTAACCGTGTCTGATGTTTACAGATACGCCACACCGCTGCGGACCGACTGCTGCCGGGACGGACGGACGAAGCTCTGCTGCCTGGACGTCTGGATGATGGATGGCGGAGACGACGGCTGGAGGAACGAGGGCTCTCTGGAGCCGTAGCTGTAGGCGCCCGCGGGTCTGGGTTGAAACACCATCGGTTGAGGTTGGTACGCCACGTACGGCACGCTCTTGTCGTAAACGTAGCGAGGCTGGTCGGGTCGCTTCTCGCCGGATCCGGTGCAACATGCGAAAATGGATCCGCCAGCCAGGAGCAAGACGGCGGAAACCCAGCCGATGTAGAGCGCCTCGCCCAGCTCCCGCCGCTGAGCGTCCAGCAGGAGCGGGTTGTAGAAGTCACGGATGATCACGTGACCGGTCCAGGAGACGGGAATGATGCAGCACAAGCTGCTCATGATGATGACCGACCCGGCTGCGGCGAGCATAAGACGCTTGGCGCGGTCGTTTCCTTGGATGCACGCGGTGCATCTCATGCCCACGATGGCGACCAGCAGGCCGATGACGGCCAGCGCCACGGAGGCACACATGAGGCCGCGGGCAGCCTGGAGGTCGGGCGTGAGCGCCAGCAGCGAGTCGTAAACCTTACACTGCATGCGGATGTTAGCCTGGCGGAAACAGTTCATCCACAGACCCTCGTACCGCGTCTCCATAACGATGATGTTCTCACCGATGAAGGCGGTCACGCGCCACATGGGCATCCCGGTGCTGGCGGCTGCTCCTATCAGGCCCAACACCGTCAGGCCCAGTGCTGCAAGCTCCAGCGCCTGGCCTGCCATCACAGAAAGGTGAATGGATAAACGATGGTCAGACTGGACGGCAGGTTCAGTAGAGCATCCTCGGCAGAACCGACCCGGCGAGCTGCTGAGAAACGAAGCTGCTTCTGAGATCCGTGAGAGGAGAGGATCGAGGACGAGGAGGAGATGTGCTTCTGAGTTTAGGAGGATGAATATAGCCTACTCGATCTGCACCCTGCCCCCTACACGCTGGACAAAACCCTGGGTGGGACCTACTGGTGGTTACTGTGAAATCGGATCCTCCTGAGCCCAGTTCATTTGCACCTTAGCAGCAGGAGGTGGGGCGTTACCAAGCAGCCAATCAAATCCTCCCCTGATGCCCAGGTATACTGAAAAACACACACACACACACACACACACACATGCAAACACACTGCAGGTGAAGACTCATCCAATTAGGATATGTTTTTAATGATGCTAAACCCACAAACACACACACACACACACACACACACTTCAGTTGTCCTGACTGCAGGTCTTTGGACTGTGGGAGTTGTAACCCTAACCCTAGTAATTGAAAGGTCACTGGTTCAAGCCCCACCACTGCCAGGTTGCCACTGTTGGGCCTTTGTATAAAAGTGCTGCTGAATGCTGACAATGTAAATGTGGGAGGAAACTGGAGCACCCGGAGGAAACCTGCATGGACACAAGGAGAACATGCAAACTCCACACAGAAAGGACCCAGGACCTTCTTGCTGTGACGCAACAGCGCCACCCACTGCATCACCGTGCCGCCTATTTACCATCATATAGTAACAAATGATGATTCTAATCACACCCGTTACATTTTGGTTAGTTGTGGTGATGTGTTTGGCTGGTTGGGTGAAGCTGACCGGCACTGGTGGTCACACAAGCCTGGATACAATAAGAAGAGGTTCATCAGGAAGAACATCAGGCATAAAAAAGAGGCCAAATCAGGAATACAGACCAGATTAATCCACTGTGGTGACCCCTAAAATACAGGAGCAGCCAAAAGTGAAAAATTGTAAAGGATTTTACTCATAACATATACTCCTGTTTTTCATTTAGACGTATAAAACCTCCCTGTGTGTGACGGTGTGATAGTGTGATGGTGTGACGGTGTTGTTACTCTGACCACTGTGGCTGCACCAGATCCACCGTATCTACAACACAAACACAAACAACACAAACTACAGGCTGAATTCAGGAGGGTGAAACGTTCCTCTGAGCTGCTCCGCTCGAATTCCTGAAAGTAAATTTGAGTTTCAGGTGTGTCTGCAGGTCTGAGACGATCCCAACAATGGTGATGAAACCAAACCAACAGGCTCAACCAGTAACATCCAGCCTCAACCGGAGCTATTCTTACAGGACGGATCAATTTATAAATAAATAATATAAATTAATAAATAAAACATGTTTAATAATCAATAATTCTTAATTTAAAGCAGAAGGAAACTTTATTCTTTATTCTCTGTGATGTAAAACCAGATTCATACATTCACTCCTACACACAGAAATGTTTTATTAATAATTAAATATAAAAATACACACATTTAAATCTAGAAAATAACACACAGCACTATATATTTCACAAATGATGATTAGAATTTAGTTTTTACGTAGTTTAAACCTTTTGTGCTGCTGTATAAACTCAATATTTTATTGTTTAACATCAAAGTTTCAGATCTTTAGTACAAACTGCTTCAGTTTCAGTTCAGAGATCAAAGATTCGAATCAGGAATTTGACTCCTTGACTCCTATTTGACCACTTCAAGCAAAAAAAAAAAAAATCACATTTACAGTTACAGCAGGTCAGGAAAGATGAAGCCAACAAAGTAAGAATTGATTTTACTGCATTAAAACTAAAACATTTGATGTGAAATTAAAATAAATTTTCTAATAATGCAAAAATCATCAGGGAGCCAAACGGTGCAGATTAGCACAGCAATTAACCCCACAACTAAAAAAAATCAACCAGTATAAAGTAAACACAGTAAAGTGTTTATAGCTCCTGCTTTCATTTCAATTTTCTCATTAACTGCTTAATTCTGGTCAGAGTCGTGGTGGGCGTGGAGCTCCCAGAAAACCCTGAACATGCTGCAAATCCATCAGACCAACCGACGTATCTGCTCATCATTCAATCATTCACTCACACTTAAATATAATCAGAACAGCCAATCCAGCGTGTGTCTGAAACCTAAAAGAAAACCCATGTGGACATGGGGAGAACATGTAAAACTCCTGTACAACAGTGAGCAGTGATAAGGATCAAACCCAGGTCCTCAGAAACCGATGCACAAACATTTCAGCCTCGTTTATTAATGTAGGTTTAACAGTTATTGTATGTTGGCTGGGAGGGGTAGAAAGGTGCATATTAGGGAGAGGTTTGAGTCCTAATTACCCCCCAACACACACACACACACACACACACACACACACTAACTACATAAAGGAAGTAAAGCTGAACTGTTTGGTGAGGACAGAGTTAAAATAATCAGTAAAGATGTCGTCAACGTCACGACAGAATCAAGATCGACTGAAACAAAAACAAAAACATTTAAGGAAAGTTTCGGTTAATCACTGAACTCATTATATAACTACAGTCCCTGTATTATTACCCTGGGGGGTAACCCCAGGTAACCCCAAATTTTGCATTATGAGCATTACAATCGTAACAAAAAGTCACCCAAACAAATAAGTACGGACAGCGATCAGCGCTGGGTGAGTTTACAGCGTCTCAGCTTTAAACCTGTCGTTAAATAATAAATCCTGATTAATTTCTCCAGAACATTTCCAGTTAGACTCCATCTCCATCTCTTATGTCCTGCTGTGTCCCGAAATCTCGTCTGTACACGTCCAAGTCTCTCAGCAGTTCCAGTCCAGGTCTGAGAGGCTCAGAGTTCTTACAGCCTGGACTGTCCGTACGTGATGGACGGTGGGTAGCCGTACGCTGGTTGGTAGTTGTAGGCGGGTTGGTAAGAGTACTGCTGTTTGTAGTAATCATAAGGAACGTACTGGCCGTTATACATCGAGCTCCCCACCTCCTCCGTGTCCTGGGTTCGAGGTGCGTGCCGGCACAGCAGGATGACCCCGGCGATGAAGAGCAGAGCGGAAGTGACCCAGCCGATGTAGAGCGCCTCGCCCAGCTCCCGGCGCTGAGCGTCCAGCAGCAGCGGGTTGTAAAAGTCCTGAATGATGACGTGAGCCGTCCAGGAGACGGGAATGATGGTGGCAAAGCAGCCTCCCAAAAACAGGCAGCCCCCGCAGACCAGGACGATGTGCTTGATCCGCGGGCGCGTGTCCACCAGCCGGGTGCACCTCATGCCCACAGCAGAGACGATGAAGCCGATGGTGGTGAGCGCCACGGCGGAGCACATGAGGCCCCGGGCGGCCTGGAGCTCGGCGGGCAGGTATAACAGCGAGTCGTAGACTTTACACTGCATGCGGATGTTAGCTTGGCGGTAGCAGTTCATCCACAGACCCTCCCAGCGCGTCTCCATCACGATGATGTTCTCCTGGATGAACGCCGTCACCTTCCACATGGGGAGGCCGGTTACTGCGGCCACGCCGATCAGACCCACGAATCCGATGACCAGAGCCACGACCTCGCAGTGCATCGCGTCCCTATCTTTCCTCTTCTCCTTCTTCAGGTACTGTTCGTGCGCCATCTTGGCCGCCTCGTCGTAGCCGGTGTAGGGGCTGTCGGCGTACGAGTGGTCGGCGTACGACTTCCCCACCAGGGATTTGGCTGGGTACGATCCAGCCGTGTAAGACATGATGGCTGTAGGTCCGAGCGTTCCTCACGGCTGCTGCGTCCCGAATGAGAAGCTGAGGAACGTCGAGGTGGAATGTTGAAGATCTGGAGGTGAGGATGCTATGTGCTCGGACTGGTTTATCTGCATGATAGAAGGAACTGGCACCACCTGATTCACACAAACAACAACAGAAGAGTTCTGTTCAGAACACCAGGAAACAGCAGATTTATTCACATCTATTCAGGGGACAAAGTTATACAACCTGCATATCACCCCTGTAACCAATTTAACTGTCAACTGGTTCAGCAGATCTGATTGGTTCAGACAGTTTATACTGGTTTATTATTTTTAACATTATTACTGAAGTTAAGCTGAAGTCACCTTAAAGTTTCTGCAGGAACACTACGCCCTGATCTAATCAGTACAGAAAAAAAAATATTAATACATCCATAACTGCACTAACAGTCGTTCCCTCTGTATGAGTTTGATCGGCTTGTAGACATTTAATTGCATAAATTCCCACAGACCTGTTCCAAAATGGCTCATAATTTATGTACAGAACAGAAGATCTGGTACAGAGTGACACCAGGTTCTGAGTCTTTCATTTCTGCCCATAAGTCATTATAAATATTTAATATTAGATAATAAAGAGGTAATAAAACATAAAAATGAAATAAATAAAATAATTTTATGTCAGTTCCGTGAGATCACGACTGCTGGGAATGAGGGCTTAAACCTCCAGCGGTGCTATCAGCCGGTCGGACGTGTTCATCCTGACATGACTGGCTGTGACCACACGATGTATTAACCGGATGAGTGTGTTACTTCATTTCAGGCAAAGATTGCAGGGGAACCGGACCCACTGTGACCCTGACCAGGATAAAGTGGTGGTAAAACATGAGAATATAATTAGACTGACAGTATTAGGTTGGCAGTAGGGGAGCTTGAACTGGCAACCTTCTGATTACTTGTTCAGTACCTTAGCTGCCCCAACAAGGGCTCAGCCACACACACACACACACACACACACACACACACACACACACACTTACACACACACACAGACATATAAACACACACACTCATACACACACACACACACACACACAGACATACACACACACACTCATACACACACACAGACATATAAACACACACTCATACACACACACACACACACACTCATACACACACACACACAGACATATACACACACTCAAACACACACACAGACATACACACACACACTCAAACACACACAGATATATACACACACTCAAACACACACACTCATACACACACACAGACATATACACACACACACTCAAACACACACACACACACACAGACATATACACACACACTCAAACACACACACACACACACACACATATACACACACACACACACACTCAAACACACACACTCATACACACACACACACTCAAACACACACACTCATACACACACACAGACATATATACACACACACTCAAACACACACACACACACACACACATATACACACACACACACACACTCAAACACACACACTCATACACACACACACACTCAAACACACACACACTCATACACACACACATATACACACACACACACACACACTCAAACACACACAATCATACAAACACACACACACTCAAACACACACACACAGACATATACACACACACTCAAACACACACACACACACACACTCAAACACACACACACACAGACATATATACACACACACTCAAACACACACACTCAAACACACACTCATACACACACACACACAGACATATACACACACACTCAAACACACACACACAGACATATACACACACACTCAAACACACACACTCATACACACACTCAAACACACACACTCATACACACACACAGACATATACACACACACACTCAAACACACACACACACACAGACATATACACACACACTCAAACACACACACACACACACACACATATATACACACACACACACACTCAAACACACACACTCATACACACACACATATACACACACACACACACACACTCAAACACACACACTCATACAAACACACACACACTCAAACACACACACACAGACATATACACACACACTCAAACACACACACACACACACTCAAACACACACACACACACAGACATATATACACACACACTCAAACACACACACTCAAACACACACTCATACACACACACACACACACTCATACACACACTCAAACACACACTCATACACACACACACACAGACATATACACACACACACTCAAACACACACACACACACAGACATATACACACACACTCAAACACACACACACACTCAAACACACACACACACAGACATATACACACACACTCAAACACACACACTCATACACACACTCATACACACACACTCATACACACACACACTCAAACACACACACTCATACACACACAGACATATACACACACACTCAAACACACACAGATATATACACACACACACACACACTCATCTACACACACTCTCACACTCATATATATACACACACAGACATATACACACACACTCATACACACACTCATAAACACTCACACACACAGACATATACACACACACACCCAAACACACACACTAATATACACACACTCACACTCATATATATACACACACTCACACTCATATATACACACACACTCACACTCATGTATACACACACTCATAAATATTTATATTTATTATTATTAATCTTTAAACAGTTTAGGGATTGTGTTGCTGTATAAGCTGGTGAGAGATGAACATGATGATGATATGAAAGTAAATAATTCAGCTCCACAGAAACCCAGAAACCAGTCTGACCAGTCCAACCACAGCAACGTCACCATCCACCCGAGTTTCATATGTAAACACACACACACACGCACACACACACACACACACGTTTCCAACGGTGTAAAGCACAAAACACAACGAGTGTCTGGAGTTTCAGCCTGAGGGAAACGAAGCAGCAAAAACATCAAACACACACACACACACACTCATATACTGTATATATACACTCTCACTCACTCACACACACTCATTTATACACTCTCTCTCTCTCTCTCTCTCTCTCTCTCTCTCTCTCTCTCTCTCACACCCACACACTCATTTATACACTCTCTCTCTCTCACACACTCAAACTCAAAAGAAGCTTTATTGGCATGACAAATAAGGACATTCGTATTGCCAAAGCAAGTTACAGGGAAATATAAAAATAACAATAAGGAAAAACAAAAATATACAGAACAGTTACATGTGCAAAAAATATTATAAAATAGAATAAAATATTAATAAAAACAGTGCAAAAATAATAACAATAAAAATTATAATATTTACATTAATGAGGTAGAAAAACAATCAGTTTGTGCGTGTGTGTGTGTGTGTGTGTGTGTGTGTGTGTGTGTATGAGACATGGTCACCCACTGTCCCTCACCTGGTGGCAGGTGTGTGTATAGAGTGCTGCTAGTGTGCAGCTCTCTCTGTGCTCCCCCAGTAGGTGGGGCAGTTTGTCGGGGTCTGGGAGGGAGGTGAAGTTGAGGATGATGTTATTAAATTTAGGGAAGAATTGGGAGCGGACGTGGTGGTACTTGGTACACCGGGTGAGGAAGTGCAGCTCCGTCTCTACTGTACTGAGAGTGCAGTGCTGACACGACCTCTCCTCCCGGGGCAGCCAGGACCGGGTGTGTCGCCCCGTCTCCACGGCCAGGTCGTGTGCGCTCAGTCTGTACCTCGTCAGGGTGTTTCTTAATTTAGGGTCGGATACTGTGCTCAGATAATCTGCTGCACTGTAGTGTCTGTGTAGGGTCAAATAACAACAAATAATAAATAACAACAAATAATAAATAACTGCATTTTACTTTGAGTTTTGGTTTCAGTTTCCCAATAATTCAGATATTTAGTTCGGATTTTTTGTGTAATTTGGTTTATTCTAATTGGGTTTACAGATTTCTCTTGTTCCTGAGTCTTTATTGTGTTAGTGTGTGTTAGTGGTGTGTCGGCGTGTGTTATTACAGTGTCTGTGTGTGTTACTTGTGTATCTGTGTGTGTTAGTGGTGTATCTGTGTGTGTTAGTGGTGTATCTGTTTGTGTTAGTGGTGTGTGGGTGTAGTGACTCAGGACCAGTTGGATGAGGGGACTGGTATGTTTGCTCAGCTCTTGGTGTTTCAGGGCTTTATAATGATAAGTTTGGGGGTCGCTCTCATTTAGATGGTTCCAGAAGTTGATTGCTCTTCTCTGTATGTTGATAATTAGTGGAAATCGGCCTAATTCTGCCCTGCACGCATTGTTCGTGGTGTGTTGGTGTGTGTTGGTGTGTGTTAGTGGTGTGTTGGTGTGTGTTCGTGGTGTGTCTGTGCACCTTTAGGATGCTTTTACAGAACTCTGTGTGCAGGGTCTCTAATGGATGTTTGTCCCAATTACAGAATTGATGGTGTGTAAGCGAACCCCAAACTTCACTGCCATATAGAGCAATCGGTTCAATTATTGATTCAAAAATTTTAAGCCAGATTCGAATTGGAATTTCCACGAATGTTTGACGTTTTATGGCGTCGACGCCCTGCGAGCTTTTTCTCTCAGTTCATTTACTGCCGGATTAAAGTTTCCTGTGGAACTGATGTTCAGTCCGAGGTAAGTATAATCTTTAGTGTGCTCAATTTCATGGTGTCCTAATTTATATGTGTGTTTGGTTCCCTGAGATCTGGCTCTTTTCTGGAAGGTCATAATTTTGGTCTTTTTGAGGTTGACGGTCAGGGCCCAGGTCTGACAGTACTGCTGCAGCAGGTCCAGTTTGTGCTGGAGACCCTGAGCGCTGGGGGACAGCAGGACCAGATCATCTGCATACAGCAGGAGTTTAATCTCTGAGTCGTGTAGAGTGAGACCGGGCGTGGCTGAGTGCTCTAACATGGAGGCCAATTCATTAATATAGATGTTAAATAGAGTTGGACTTAAACAGCAGCCCTGTCTCACTCCACGCTCCTGAGAGATGAGATGTTTCTCTTACTGCCGATTCTTATTCCACACTGGTTTTCTGTGTACATGGATTTAATAAGATCAGATGTTTTACCCCAACATCTCCAACATTTTATAAAACAATCCTTCATGCCAAATGGAATCAAAAGCTTTTTTAAAATCAATAAAACATGCAAATATTTTAGAGTTATTTTGAACTACATATTTTCCACACACACACTCATTTATACACTCTCTCTCTCTTTCTCTCTCACACTCACACACTGATGTTTTTTATCGCACCACCTACTGATCTGTTCTTGCATGGCACAACTGCCAACCTAACAGTGGTGGCCAAAATATTAGAATCATCATAATAATAAATCTTTAATAAAGGATTATAAAATGCTTTTATTATCGTCCTACATTGTTTGTTAATTGATGTTGGAGCTTTAATCAAAACCTTCCAGTAAATCTTCTATTTGTTTAATGAATGAAGGAGATAAAAATCAATACTTTTACATTTAGCACCAAATTATTTTTTATTAAGCTAAATTATAAGTTCAGTCTGGTGACAGTAAAAGGAGCTTAAATGTTTATAAAACCTCTCAATTATAAACAGCCGAATCCAGAGGGTCAGTAAATACGACCCAGAGCTGCACCAAGGAACCAGAACCAAGAAACCAGAACCAAGGTACCGAAACAGAGATCAGAAGGTTCCAGACTGATCTCCTCTCTCTGGTTCTTCATGGATTTTAAAGCTTAGCACACCAGCACAGGGACTCCTGATCTCCCCGAGTTCAAATCTCAGCTCTGTTACTGGTGGGAAAAGATAAGACTAAATAGTGGGCGGAGTCCTGGACACTGTGTAAAAGCCCTGGTTGGTAGCCCAAGGTTCCTGTACAGAATTGGAGATCAGCGTGTGACTCTCCGTGTGTGAGACTGACCTCATGTCTGGAGAATATGCCCACCTCTCCAGCAGAGGAAGAGGAACTGGCTATGACTAAACTGGGAGAAATAAAAGTGAGAAATGAAGGAAGATCATCATCACCTCTGAAAGAATTCTGATTGTACCTTGAAAAATAAATAAACACATAAATATAAAACAGGGACTCGTTTCAGTCGTATTTACAAAAGATTTATTTCACATCTTATCAGTGAATTAAAATAGAAAATTAAAGTGAACTTTGTAGCACGATGTGAATAAATCTGTGTATAGAATCATCTACAGAACATCTCAAATAACTTCTACTGTACATCAGTCTGATTGCATTCAGCAAAGTTTGGATTTATGCAACATAGAAAAGAACTAAAACAAGCAGAACGGATCTGGATCAGGATTAAGGTTCATTTATCTGGTTAAGGTTTAGTCCAGACCCGCAGGGTTTTATTTCTGAAGCTCAGTGATGATGAGTGAAAGCTGAATAGTAAAGAAAGCGACTCTGACACTGAGGACGAGATTTTAGCTCAACTGCTCCACGTTTGGACGGGACTCCACCCTCACAAACTCAGTCAGAATTATTTAGGAACAGCGTTTGTACACTGGAAGAGTAAATCAAGCCTGATCAAGGTCTCTGAAGGACATCATGATGAAAAGAACAATAAATAATACATTTTTAATAACACAGTCACCATGAGGTGCATTTAGGACTAAAAAGAACCAAATAAAGGTTCAAAACAGTTTCTTTACCAGTAAACACACTATTGCTTTAGCTAATGATTAAATATTCAAGTCAAAGATTCAAGAATCTGTTAAAAATAAAGTTATTCAGTTAAAAACAACAAAACTGCAACACAGTGGGTCTGTGAGGGTCTCTGTGCAGCGCCATCGATCAGCCAGCAGAGGGCGACACTGATGAGGAGGGGTAACTCCGGCGGAGGGGATTCCTCATCACTGCAGCAGTGTCGCCCTCTGCTGGCTGATCGGTGGCGCTGCACAGAGACAGAGAACAACAGTCACGTGTTAGTCACGACCCTCCTCGGTCAGGAGTGGAGGTCTAGGGAATCGGACACGACTAAATCCGGAGGAAGGTGGTGTGAAAGATGCAGTAATGCATGTACACCATGTTTACAGTTTCAGCACTTCAGAAACATCGTTAAAATAACACAAATAAAATATAAATAATTAATGTTCTCATTATAATACATCAAACCTCTTTAACAGACTCATAAATACTAATATTAATAAAAAGGAACGATAAATAAATAAAAAGCAGAAATTAAAGGTAGAAAATTTTGGCAGTTCGGGAGTCGCCGCCGATTCAAAATGTGCAAACAAGTAAAAAACTGGTTAAACGACCACCGAGTTACAGACTGACCACAACGTGAACATCATCCAGTCTTAACAACCTGACATGTAATTAATTATGTGTAATTACGTGTAATTATGTGTAATTATGTGAAAGTTATTAGTTGTGTGATCTGAACGTGGCTTCACGGTCCAACAGCTAATGCTAACAGTTCAAAAAACAAACAAACATCCTGCTAAAGTTCCACCACGAGCACCACCAGCAGCTGTATGTTCCTGAATGTTCCTGTTGCTTTAAAGCCTCCAGACTCCAAAATAAATGTATTTAAATACTAAATCATGCTGGACGTGATGGAGACGCGGTGCGCCGGAGTCTAACACGCTGCTCCACCATCACAGTCATGCTACCAGCCCCGCCAGGTGCTCAACAGACACAAACAACCGTGTCTAATAGAGGGAAGGTCGGTCAGGGTTTCTTGATGCCCAGCAAACTGCCCAAACAAACGGGGCAGAGCGGAACTTTCTGAGTGTGAATTTGCTGCTGATTGGTGGAAAAAAGCCGAGTTTGCTTACAGGTGCAGGTGCTAGTCTGCAGCCCTACAGCAGTGAGGAGGAGGAGGAATTGTGATTGGGGGAAAATGACAGGTAGCTGAAAGAACAGGAAGGTTATGTTGTTTGTACAGATTTATGTTTTTTTATTAATACTTTATAAAAGTAAGAAAATTAAGGGACTCTCGCCTAAAAACTAATAATAATAATAATTATTAATTTCACATTAAAACTGGAGCTGATTTCCTTTAATTAAAGCACGCTGAGGTTAATTCAGCTACCTGTTATCTGTGAGCTGCTAAAAATAAAATCACAATTATAGATTTTTTATATTTTTGGCTTGTATTAAATAGATTTAGAATAAAATCACTAAATAATGAAGACTGAGCAACTGTAGTAACTGTGATCACTTCAGGCTTCATAATTGGAGCATTTTAGTTTGGTGTTTTAAACAGCGCCAGGTTCAGCAGTGGAAGGGGAACTGGCTATGATTAAGGGTTTAGAAATGTTTATGCAGCTCTGTGGCGCCCCCTGGTGGTCATAACGCAATTTATTTATCCTTATTAACCGCCTGGTCTGGAACCTCTCCTGGAAACACTGAACCGCGAGCAGGAACAGACTCTGTACAGAGTAGCAAACACACCTACTGGCATGTTTTGAGATGTGTGTAAATGATGGTGCAGCTGATGTTGGAACAGAAAGTCAGTGATGGTCAGTAGAACGATGCTGGCAGTGGTTCTGTCAGTAGCTGTTGTAACCTCGCCGTTATTAAACTCTGTAGATTCGGGCGTGGCGTTGGGAGACGCCCGCTGCTCTTTAGCTTCGTGACTCGTCCTGCGTCTCGCCGGCAGCACCGCTCACGTCCCGCCGCACCCACACCACCTCGTCACCGGGCGTCGCCTGCTCGTCCACGCTGGCCACGGACACGGCGCACTGCTTCCCCAGGCGGGACAGTTTGAGCGGGTGCTGGGATCCGCCGCGCCCGTCGTCAGGTTCGGTTCCTTCGTCCTCCAGGGACAGGGTGGAGACGGGGCCCTCCAGATCCTCATCCTGGTTCTCCTGGTCGCTCAGTATGTCGCTCTCCTTCGCCTGCTCCTGCTCCTCGTACCGCTGCAGGTCGAACTGCTCCTCCACCCAGCGGTCTGTGTCGCCCGGCTGCGGGGAATTCTGGGAGTCTGGTGAGTCGGCGTCGGCGTCTGTGTCGAATACGATGTCGGTGTCGATGGTGAAGCGGTTCCGCACTAGTTTTCTCCGACCCAGCGTACGTGTAGGGGCGGAGGCTGGACACACACACATACACACACACACACACACACACACTGAGTACTAGTTAAGAGTAAGATGAAATTATTCTACCAGTCCAGCGGTTCTCAGCCGTTTTCTCTCTTGGGCCCCCACGTGTGTTTTAAACATTTTTGTGTGTTGGCATTTACTGGGTGTGTGTAGTGTGTGTGTAGCGTGTGTGTGTAGCATGTGTGTGTAGTGTGTGTGTGTAGCATGTGTGTGTGAGAGAGTGTGTGTTGGCATTTACTGGGTGTGTGTAGTGTGTGTGTGTGTGTTGGTATTTACTGGGTTTATGTAGCGGGTGTGTGTGTGTGAGAGTGTGTGTGGGCGTGTACCCGCTCGGTGCATGGCGGGTCGAGCCCCCTTCAGAGCAGAGAGGCGTTTCCCTCCGAACGGGACGTACTGCTGACTGGGGGGGACGCTGTCGGTCTTCAGTAGCTGCCGTCTCTGTTTGACCCTCAGTACGGACTGAACCGTCCTCAGGAAGTCCTTCTTACTCTCAGCAGAACTGAGGGGTGAAGAGGAGACAGAAGGTCAGGACGCTGCCACGCCCGCTTCATCCTGATGTTTAACCTTCTAAACCAAGTCTGGATCTGGGAGCTGATTGGTCGGCACTAGGTCTGGATGATGAGTGATGTCTGATCACTGAGGTCCTTCAGATTAATTCATCATGTTTTATTTGATCTCTGTTTGTGTTCAGAAACACCGGAGAGAGCGCCAATCAACCACCGCGCTTTCACCATCCCTCCTCCCCTCAGACACTGCCAATCATGTCTGTGTAGACGCCCAACTGGCCGACAGCAGACGGCTGATGTGATTTACTAATGTGCCACTCGATCATACAGATCAAAGTTACCGCTTCTTTTCACCTGCACATATCGGGTTCACACGGAGATCCGTATCGCGCACCGATCCCCCGTCTCTGCGCAGCGCCACCGATCAGCCAGCAGAGGGCGTAACTGTTCTATTTTAATAATGTGTGTGTGTGTATGTGTGTGTGTGTATGTGTGTGTGTGTGTGTATGTGTGTGACCTGCAGCACAGGTGGAACACTCTCTCTGGTCGTCCTTCTGATTCCGATTTGACGTGAATGATTTCACACACAGCAGCACCGTTACCATCTAGGATGTAACACACACACACACACACACACGGTTATTAAACTGAGGTCATTTATGTGTGTGTGTGTGTGTGTGGTCACTTTACCTGCACCAGTCAGGGTTCGAACCTGAAGCGCCTCTGTAGAAATCATGTAGCGGAAGCAGAAGGGGTCTCGATCCTCCCCGGTGACACGCTGTGATCCGCCCTGGATTCATCAACACAGATACAGACTCAGATTACCTGTGTGAAAATGTATTTGCCCCCCTTCCCAACCTTAAAGGTTCTACAGGAACACTACGCTACAGTCTGAGAAAATGTCAGAAGAACTGCTGAAACATGTCAGTCTATGAGACTCTACCAAACAACAGTGAGAGCTCTGATCATAAAAAGGGGTGATATATGTGTTTAATATCACTGTGTATAATATCATGTTTTTTTGTTTTTGGTGTGACGTAACAGCACTACCTGCGTGTCGGGGTTTGAATCCCGGTTCAGGCTCACTAATACACAAGGCACATGGCGTAACGTAAATCTAGACATGGGCGGAGCTCGTATCAGTGTATTAAATCTGTACTAAATCATATCTGTGGATGAACGATGTGCACTGGCGCCCTCTACTGGGAGCGTTTATTCAGATTGTAAAGGAGACGGATGGAGGAAGCTGTTTACCATTTTCTTCTTCTGTTTGGAGCTGTCCCGGCAAACGAACACCACTGCCGTTTTAAACACTGACAACAAACAGAGCAAACGTTATTTATGAGTGATGATGGACCAAGGGTCTCTGTGCAGCGCCGTCGATCAGCCAGTAGAGGGCGTCACTGCAGCAGTGGAGGAATCCCCTGCTTGTGTTTGATCATGTTGCTGGCTGATCGACGGCGCTGCACAGAGACAGGTATAACAGACTCTCCGTGCGCGATACGGATCTCTGTATGAAGGGTCTAACGTACCAAAAGTGGCCAGCTGAGGCTCCTTCTTCCATTTCCCCAGTGAGGAAGGTGGATTGAGCCACATCAGTGTGGTGTGAAGCAGCAAATCCCCCATCGACAGATCAGCAACCTGCAACCACGACAAACTAAACTATTACTAACATAACGGTACCTCCCGACCACATGGTCAGCGTGTTGTGATGTCACTAACGACCGCGCACCTCTTTCCTGTCGGCGGTCTGTTCGGCGATGAGCTGGTCGAACACGGCGCCGAACTCCTCGTGAAGCTTCTGCATCTCGTTTATGTGACTCGCCACTTTGTTCATGGCCTTCACCGCCACTACACACACACACACACACACACACACACACAGGATCAGACTGGTACAGATGTAGGAATGTACAGACCCGAACCCTGAGGTATTAAAGGTTACCGTCGAGGTGATAGTGCTCGTCACTCTCGGGGTCGGTGAGACTGTAGAGCTCCCGGAGCAGCAGTGGGTACTTCAGGACTCTCTGGATGGGTTTGATCAGGTACGACTCCAGCGTGGACGAGTGCTGCTGCTTCGGGTTCCTCTCGTCCAGGAACGCCTTAAAGTCGGGGTCTGTCCTCGCTTTAAACACACACACACACACACACACACACACACACAAACTGCTCATGAGACCAGTTGACCAGAAAGGCTGATCTAGGAACAACAACAGCTTAACACAAGCAGGTGTCCACATACTTATGGTCATATGGTGTTATTATATTGGACCTGTCACACATTTTTAAGATGGGAGTGGAGACTGAGGAGAGCGTGATGAGAGAGTGGATTCAACTCAACTTTATTGTCATTATATAATACAGGGTTGTACAGTAGAACGAAACAGTCAGGCTACATCTCCGGTGCAGACATGAGAAAGACAATAGTGGAGACGTTAGTGGAGACGTTAGTGGAGACGATAGTGGAGACGTTAGTGGAGACGATAGTGGAGATGTTAGTGGAGACGATAGTGGAGACGTTAGTGGAGATGTTAGTGGAGACGATAGTGGAGACGTTAGTGGAGACGATAGTGGAGATGATAGTGGAGACGATAGTGGAGACGTTAGTGGAGATGATAGTGGAGACGATAGTGGAGACGTTAGTGGAGATGTTAGTGGAGACGATAGTGGAGACGTTAGTGGAGATGTTAGTGGAGACGATAGTGGAGACGTTAGTGGAGACGATAGTGGAGATGATAGTGGAGACGATAGTGGAGACGTTAGTGGAGATGATAGTGGAGACGATAGTGGAGACGTTAGTGGAGATGTTAGTGGAGACGATAGTGGAGACGATAGTGGAGACGTTAGTGGAGATGTTAGTGGAGACGATGTGAGCAGGTTCAGTCCCATAGGCTGGTGGAGTTATAAGAGAGTAGATGAGAGAGATGAGACAGTGGATGAGAATGATCGAGTGAGAATCACCTTTCACCAGAACTTTGGGGACTTTGGTGTGAGTGGCGCAGAAGGCGCTGTAGATCTTGAAGCGGTCGGCGTAGTAGAGAAAGGAACCACCGAGTGAGAACAGAACCTTCTGTAGGGGCGAGAGATACCGAAACACAGCGCGAGTGAAATATTTATTTATTTCACTTCCAGCTCTCACATCAGAACAGAACAGAACAGATCAGAACAGAACATATCAGATCAGAACAGAACATATCAGATCAGATCAGAACAGAACCGACGCCCCCTGCTGGTCGTGTAGCCAGATTCATTTATTTTCCTCTTTGATTTTACGCTGCACATCAGCTTTGATCTCTCGTTTATTGTTGACGTCCGTTTTTGGACGTGGTGTCATTAAACCCCTCGTACCTTCTCGTGTGTTTTCGAGACTAAACGTAGTTCGGGAGACCAGACAGACTCGTCTGAGATTCCTCCTGGTGGAAGATGGTGTAGTGTGTGACCCCCCATCACCCATCAGTCGTGTACTGTAAAAACCACAATGACTTAAAAAACCCTCGAGTGCAGGAGATCCAGTCGTGTAGTGAGAACTGGATTCACCGTTCCGGGTTAATTACAGATCCTCACCTTGAACTCATCAACCCGTTCCAGCTTTTCCAGGTCGGGGACGAGGCGTGTTCCATCCTCGAGCGTCCGCAGGAACTCCACCTGAAACTCCAGCATCTCAGGAAGGTTCCCGAACAAAACATCCAGCTTTAAAACACACACGGGTCAGAGTCAAGGTCCAGAAATCAACTGGTGAAAACTGTGTGTGTGTGTGTGTGTGTGTTACCTCGTCCTGGGTGAGGAAGCTCTCCTTTTGCAGAGGGGTCAGATACCTCCCGATCAGACAGTTCAGATCCTGAATGGAAAAGCAGAAAAACATCCTAATGCGCTGGTGCTGCAGTAGCTACATTGCTTTAAAATATCGATGGAGATCCGTATTGCGCATGGAGAATCCATTATCCCTCGTCTCTGTGCAGCGCCATCGATCTGGCAGCAGAGGGCGTAAGTGCTGCAGGTATGAGGAATCCCCTCCGCCCTCTGCTGGCTGATCGATGGCGCTGCACAGAGACCCTCGGACGATCCGAACGTCGTCTGTATAAGTGCCCCACATTATTATTTTTAGGCGGCGGTACTCACCTTGACGTAGGTGCGCTCGGTCTCCACCAGCTCACAGACGACCTTGCGGAGTTTGTCGGCGTCCGAGAGCTGACGAGGAAGCGAGGAAGACGAGGCGGAGGAGGAAGAGGAAGCCACCGCCTCAGAGGAAAGATTCATGTCGTGGAGACTCCGGCAGAACGCCGCGACCTGCTCGGTACTCTGAGAGGAAGAGAGAGAGACGAGAGAGAGATTAAAGGGACGAGGTGTGGCGCAGTGACCGTCTGCATTCTGCTGCGTCCCCTAAAGTGAAAGAATAACAAGGAGATGGACAGATAGAGACAGAGAGAGAGACAGAGAGAGAGAGACAGAGAGAGAGACACAGGGGGAGGACTTGAGCTATATAAAGAGCCCCCCCCCACGCCCCCCTGCCGTTCTCTCTTTCAGCTGAATCCAGAAGCTGTGGAGCCTCAGTGCAGTTCAAACCTACAAGGTTGCCAGAGTATTACTGAGTAGTACCGTCAAATATAGGGGCGATAGAGGGGCTCAGTGGGTGGCGCTGTCATCTCACAGCAAGAAGGGCCTGGATTTGATTCCCATGGTCCTTTCTGTGTGGAGTTTTGCATGTTCTCCTCATGTCTGTGTGGGTTTCCTCCGAACGCTCCGGTTTCGTCCCACAGTACAATGACATACAGTCAGGATAACTGAAGATGCTACAAATTATCCTAAGTGTGCGTGTGTGTGTTTCCAAAGATTTAGACCCACTTAGACCCTGACCAGAATACAGCGGTGGTAAAACGACCATTACAAATATTCCAAGCAGATCATATTATTCAATATTACGCCCTCTGCTGGCTGATCGATGGTGCTGCACAGAGACGGAGGATAATGGAGATCAGTGTGTCTAATTATATATAGGAAATGATTTGCTTCCAACAATGCAGCAACAGTTTAGGGAAGGCCCTTTCCTCCTCAACAGCTATGGGATGAACTGGAACATCGACTGATCAATCAGTCAACTGCTGTCATCTATTAACTAAATAAGCACAAATTCCCACTACTCGTCCAATTAATTGAGAAATATCGTGATTAATTGTTCATAATGAATCAAACCCTGAGTCTGATTATTCAGCTCTATAATCTGTACCATCGTTACCTGCTCATCCTGGTCGTGGTGAGTAAGACGCCACAGGGCAAAAGTCCAGAACCAGAACAGGGGTCAGTTTATTACCGGACATCTATTCATTTACATCTAGGGGCAGTTTAGAGCAGCCAATCCACCTTCTGCATGTATTTGAGGTACCTAAATGAAGTACATAGAGGAAACCCTCATCAACAGATGAAGAAGAAGCTTCTCACAGACTTTGATTTCTCTCCTCATGACGGTTCCATTTCATCCAAACCAAAAAAATTAGGACCTGTCCATCCCAACGGTTACCATAGCGACGCTTTTATACCACCAGAATAATAGAGAGCAAAAGTGCTTCTGCACACACACACTCACACACATGTATGCAGGTAAAGGCATGTATAGATCCTCACTCACACACACACACACACACATACTCACACACACACACATACTCACACACACACTCACACACACTCACACTCACACACACTCACACACAGACTGCCAGTTACTGAGGACTGCATGTTCTGATTTCAAGTGCCAGTAAATGTCAACCTCACACCTAACCTCCCTCCTCGGTCTGACTGTGTGTGTGTGTGTGTGTGTGTGTACAGTACAGAATTAGTGCTGATGTAGAATTAACCGCAATCCTGACCTACGACCTGATCTTAACCCTACACTTACCCAGAGACTAAACTCTAACCTGAACCCTAATGTTACACCTGAACTACAAACACCTCTAACACCCCAGTACCAAAACCCCCAGTGCCAAAAACCCCAGTACCACAAACCCCAGTACCAAAACCCCCAGTGCCAAAAACCCCAGTACTAACAAACCCCAGTACTAACAAACCCCAGTACCACAAACCCCAGTACTAACAAACCCCAGTACCACAAACCCAAACGGGCGGCACGGTGGGTAGCACTGTCGCCTCACAGCAAGAAGGTCCTGGGTTTGATCCTCAGGTGGGGCAGTCCGGGTCCTTTCTGTGTGGAGTTTTGCATGTTCTCCCCGTGTCTGTGTGGGTTTCCTCCGGGTGCTCCGGTTTCCTCCCACAGTCCAAAGACGTGCAAGTGAGGTGAATTGGAGATACTAAATTATCCATGACTGTGTCTGATATAACCTTGTGAGCTGATGAATCTTGTGTGATGAGTAACGATCGTTCCTGTCATGATGTAACCACAGTGTAAAACATGACGTTATAATCCTAATAAACAAACAAACAAACATTTTTACACTGGAACCCCGAAATGTACCAGAAGGTCCAACACAAACTTTGGGAATCTGTTCACCTCTAACCTAAACCTGTTTTATACTGATGCATTACACTGTTTAACCTCTCCTGCTCTCTGGTCCTGGTCCCTGCTCTGCTGGCACCATCAGATGAGGAGAGGGCCGATATCACCCAAACACTAAACACAAACTCATCCCAACGTCAAATCAGAAAAACATCAACACTGTACCATGACATGGTGTCCACAAAACTCACCTGTACACCCCCACCAACCTCCCAACCCCCACAACCCCCCACAAACTCACCTGTACACCCCCACCAACCTCCCAACCCCCACAACCCCCCACAAACTCACCTGTACACCCCCACCAACCCCCAACCTCCCAACCCCCCACAAGCTCACCTGTACACCCCCACCAACCTCCCAACCCCCCACAAACTCACCTGTACACCCCCACCAACCCCCAACCTCCCACAAGCTCACCTGTACACCCCCCAACCCAACAAACACTCCTCAAACCCACAACTCCCCACAAACCTTCCCACAACCCCAGACCAGATGAGAGAAGGAGCTGGAGCTGATGTTGCTCACCAGGTGCAGCACGTTGTAGACGGACTCAGACGAGCGTTTCCTGTTTCTGTTCCTCTTTAGCACCGACATGACTGATACACCGACACACACACACACTTGCTTACATACACACACACACACGCTTACACACACACACACAAACGCCTACACACACACGCTTACACACACATCAAGCACTGAGCCCAGACCAGCTTGAAAACACACTTACACATGTAAACACACACCAGGTACTGAGACTCAAATCAGCTGGAGAGCACAAACACACACACACACACACAAACACACACACGCTTACACACACGCTTACACACACGCTTACACACGTACAAACACACTCAGGATGCTGAGGACTGAATCAGACTCTCACAGATCCACACTGAGCCGCTGACTGAAGCTCCATCCCTGCGTCTCTCTCTGTCTGAACTGTTTCATTATCAGTACAAGAAACACGACGAGATGCTGAAGCCTCTTCATCCCTCCACACACACACACACACACACTCACACTCTCTCTCTCTCCAGCACTCTCTCGCCCGCCCGCCCACCCACCCACACACACACTCGCTCAGTACTTCCAAAGCTTCGTCCTCCAAATCCACACCAACACTCACACACTCACACTCGCGGCTCCGGGACAGAACGGTTCGAATCTCCGGCCAAGATAGACCGAGAAAATACAACGGGGGTCAGAAGTTTACATACGAGGGGTAGATACCAGGAGATCGGGCGAGGTTCAGATATAGGAGGAGCGGGGTGAGGTTCAGATACGAGGAAATCGGGCGTGAGATGGTGAAAAATACAAAATTAAATCATTGTAGACGCGCTCCAGTCGTTCAGTCACTAATGAAGAGGGTTTAGAGAAATATGATTAAATACCTGAAATGTTCTGATCTACACGTGATCATGAAGGTTTTACTGTGATTGAGTTCCAGGTGAGACGCTGGAGGTTCTTCACTGATTCTTACAGACTCTGATCTGAATATAGTCGAGCGTAGGAGGAACAGCAGCGAACCCCCGAGTCCCACAAATACCTGTTATCATCCTCTCTGTGTGTGTGTGTGTGTGAGTGTGAGTGTGTGTGTGTGTGTGAGTGTGAGTGTGTGTGTGTGTGTCTTTTGTATCTACACACAGCTGTACCGAGATTTCCTTTTCTACAAAAAAATGCCAGTAGGTGGATTGGATGGAAGAACTCAAAGGAAACATAAGAACACATGGTGAGAATCGAGGCATCGAGGCTCGGTGAGGTACTGAGGAGTTTTCTACATGAACACAATCCGACTGCCTCAAACCAAGAGGTTCAAACCAAACACTGAGATCACCAGATCATTCTCATCAACCAGTGTGTCCTGGTCATGAGGGGTTCGGTTTCACTGGGAACACTGGGTGTGAGGCAGGAACCTTGGACAGGTACAAATACACACAAGACTGACCTATCAACCAACCAGACTAAATCAGCCAACCAGCACAGGGTTCACTGACTGACCAATCAACTGACCAGCCGGCCTACTGACCACCACAGGGTTCACCCAGAAGGAGTCATGTTGGTCAGTTGGTAGGTCAGTAAACCAAAACTCTTCCAGGTCAAACCCTGTGGGGTACAGAATGGAGATTAATCCTGCACTAGTTCTACAGAGCACTATGTGGAACTGAATCTGTGGATCTCTACCTTTCTGTAGTCTGTGTAGTCACTGAAGAGTTCCGATTCGTCCTCCAGACTGTCTCCGGACGTCTCTGTGATCAGACCCACTCCATCATCCAAAATCTCCTCTGAAAAACAATCAGACCAGAGCAGAATGACCTCGTTATCCTAAACACACACCTAAACACTCTGATGTTATTTATCAGTCACTCATAGATGTTCAGGTTCTGATGGTTCTGAGCTGACCTACCCTGGTTTTGGGAGAAGATGTCGGTGTAGAGTTGCTGTACGGCGTCGGAGCGTCTGGGCGGCAGAAAGCAGTGCTGCCTCCGGTCCACCGGGGGCAGAGCGTTCACAGTGAGAGAGAGAGAAGCCTGAGAGAAAGCAGCCTTCATGTCGGAGAAGGTCAGAGTTCTGGAGTGTTTCCTGTTCAGCTGCAGGATCTCGTCACCGGCGTTCAGTCCTGCACAAACCACAAATCACCAAAACCTCAATAACACCACCAGATCCAGATCCAGGGTTACAGCTCCACATGTATCTGTGTTTATCTGGATTCTCCTCCCTGTTTCCCTTTTAAACTTGTGTTACAGCTCCAGCTTCTGAGAAATGGTGAGAATCAGAATCAGCTTCTCCCAGAGTCTAAAACGCTTCTGGTTCAGAATAAAGCTTAACGTGGTTTAATGTAGTAAAAGAAGGAGACAGGAGCACTAAACTCCTCTTCATTATTACTGCTCATAAGTTCCTCCACTAATCACATTCCTCACTCGCTGTTTTACTACAATAAGTCACGCTGAGTCTTGTTCCTACGAGTCAATTTTACCGCCTCATATCAAACAGTTCAGCTCATTGGAGGAGCTTTGAAATGGGCAGCAAACTGTGCAGCATCGCCGAACTCCATAGGAAACAACAGCACAGCAGCACAAAAGAGGTTTTAACGCTTCTCATGTGAATGCGCCGTTACTGGGACTGGGAATCGAACCCAGAAAGCCTCTCAGAAACACTTCTGATGGAGCATGAACCAGCGGTGGTTGGAGGGACGACCTTACAGCGCTGACTTTATTCTTCCTTCTGAGTGGAGCGTGACTCAGCTAGCGCGTCTGATCCGAGCCTCGCGGAAAAAAGCCACCGAGCTTTAAAACGCCGCGTTATATAACTCTCAGCGAAACAGAAATTACAGAGAGAGAGAGACAGAGAGAGAGACACAGAGAGAGAGAGACGGGCGGAGGAGGACGACACCGAGAGGATAATTAAACACACAAGACAAGTAACGAACCTTTAGCGAAGGCTAATCCTCCCGCCTTCACGTCGGTGATGTAAAGCTGCTGTACGCCATCGTCCTCCACCACCGAGATGGAGAAACCTGTCAGAGAGCAACGAGACGCGGCATGATCGTCACGCCGCCGCGGCAGGAAGAACACAATAAAGATCAGAGGCGCTCGTTACCGTAACCGATCATGCAGGACTCGTCCCGGTCAAACTGAACCAGCTTCTGCATCTTGGAGCAGAGCTCGATCTCCTTATAGAGCTAAAAATAAAAACATAAGAGAGCGCTTCAGGTGGGTTCATACGGAGATCTGTATCGCGCACAGAGTGTCCGTTATCACCCGTCTCTGTGCAGAGCCAGCAGAGGGCGTCACTGCTGCAGTTACGAGGAGAGTATAACTCCGCCGGAGGGGATTCCTCATACCTGCAGCAGTGACGCCCTCTGCTGGCTGATGGACAGTGCTGCACAGAGACCCTCGGATGATGGGTTCTGATCTCACCAGGTCGTAAACGTCCTCCTCCGGTTTGGGGATGTAAAACTGCACTTGGGTCTCGATCAGGAACTTGAGGCGCAGATAGTGTTTGGTGGAGTCCAGATCATGATCCTGGAACACAGAGGGGTGAAAACATGAACCCCTAAAGACCCCCGAACACCCCATGAGCACCCCCCGAAGGTTCTGGTGTTCCAGCATTTAGGATTTTGTGAGGATGTGAAGTTTCTGCTCCACCTTGCAGATGTTCTCCAGCGTGTCGAGCACCGACTCTCCCGGCTCCACCACGGCCAGGACCGGCCGACCGCTCGGCAAACACACCCATGAGGGGGCGGGGCGGTCCTTCAGCGCACCACCCACACACACCGGCTCACCCTTCTGTGTGAGGAAGACGACACACACACACACACACACACACACACACACACACACTTCTGTCTTTATGATGTTTCATTCATATACGTATAGAAAGATACAAGGGAATAGATGATGGATGAATGAGTGATGAATGATGGATGGATGAGAGAATGTTACCGTGGTTTCTTTTGAAGTTTCCTCCATCGTTCCCTCCAGATCTCGTTTTACTGTTTCCTCACCCTCAGCAAAAACCTCCAAACAAAATAAAATTATATTAATAAACCACAGTGTGTGTGTGTGTGTACCTGTTCCATGCTGGGGTGTGTGTGTGTGTGTGTACCTGTTCTATGCTGGGGTGTGTGTGTGTGTTTGTGTACCTGTTCTATGCTGGGGTGTGTGTGTGTGTTTGTGTACCTGTTCTATGCTGGGGTGTGTGTGTGTGTTTGTGTGTGTACCTGTTCTATGCTGGGGTGTGTGTGTGTGTGTGTGTCTGTGTGTGTATCTGTTCTATGCTGGGGTGTGTGTGTGTGTTTGTGTACCTGTTCTATGCTGGGGTGTGTGTGTGTGTTTGTGTACCTGTTCTATGCTGGGGGGTGTGTGTGTGTGTTTGTGTACCTGTTCTATGCTGGGGTGTGTGTGTGTGTGTGTGTGTGTACCTGTTCTATGCTGGTGTGTGTGTGTGTGTGTGTACCTGTTCTATGCTGGGGTGTGTGTGTGTGTGTGTGTGTGTACCTGTTCTATGCTGGGGTGTGTGTGTGTGTTTGTGTACCTGTTCTATGCTGGGGGGTGTGTGTGTGTGTGTACCTGTTCTATGCTGGGGTGTGTGTGTGTGTGTGTACCTGTTCTATGCTGGTGTGTGTGTGTGTGTGTGTGTGTACCTGTTCTATGCTGGGGTGTGTGTGTGTGTGTGTGTACCTGTTCTATGCTGGGGTGTGTGTGTGTGTGTGTGTGTGCCTGTTCTATGCTGGGGTGTGTGTGTGTGTGTGTGAAACTGTTCTATGCTGGGGTGTGTGTGTGTGTGTGTGTGTGTGTGTGTGTACCTGTTCTATGCTGGGGTGTGTGTGTGTGTGTGTGTGTACCTGTTCTATGCTGGTGTGTGTGTGTACCTGTTCTATGCTGGGGTGTGTGTGTGTGTGTGTGTGTGTACCTGTTCTATGCTGGGGTGTGTGTGTGTGTGTGTGTGTGTGTGTACCTGTTCTATGCTGGGGTGTGTGTGTGTGTGTGTGTGTGTGTGTGCCTGTTCTATGCTGGTGTGTGTGTGTGTGTGTACCTGTTCTATGCTGGGGTGTGTGTGTGTGTGTGTGTGTGTGTGTACCTGTTCTATGCTGGTGTGTGTGTGTGTGTGTACCTGTTCTATGCTGGGGTGTGTGTGTGTGTGTGTGTGTGTGTGTGTGTACCTGTTCTATGCTGGTGTGTGTGTGTGTGTGTACCTGTTCTATGCTGGGGTGTGTGTGTGTGTGTGTGTGTGTGTACCTGTTCTATGCTGGGGTGTGTGTGTGTGTGTATTTTCCTCTTTGAATTCGTCTCGACTCCCCACAGTGATGAGAAGCGACTCTTGCGTTTGCCGGTCGAGTGTGACACGGCCTGAGCTCGTCTTCTAACACCACTCTCAGTACGAGCCACCACCTGCGCACACACACACACACACACACACACACACACACACACACACGCACACACACGCACACATTTGATGTGGATGAACTCTAGTAACCTACACTGGGCCGTGACCTCAACCCTACTGAACCCTTGTGGGATGAACTGGAACTTTTTAGTTTACAGTAGTACCTGACTGATTAATGCTCATTACCAAAGGAGCACAAATCCCCACAGGCACACTCCAAAATGTATTATATTATATACGCTGTTGAGTTCTGGAGTTGATACGAAAAGTTTAATACCCCCCCCCCTCCCAAAATTCTCTCTGTTGGATCTGTGGGTGGAAACAAGAACATCATATAAACCAGCCAAAGCACGGAGAACATGCCCAGTATCCACATACAGAAATTACACACACACACACACACACACACACACACACACTCACACACACTCCAACATTCAGTCCAACTCCAGAGAACGATGGACGGAGGCCAGAGGGACCAAAATAAACCCGAATCTGTGATTAATCTTCACTCCAGATAAACAGAAACGAGGAAGAGGAGATGAGGTGGACGGTTAGAAGATCTTCTGAAGAACCGATAGATTCCTGAACATGAGATGAAGATGAACGGATCCTCACCAGAGCGTGGAAGGAGGAGACGGAGAAGCCGAGGCGACCCATGCTGAGTTTGGTGGAGCGCGAGGCCACGGAGAGCAGAGGCTTGGGATTGGGCAGCTCGTCCCCCTGCAGGCTGCATAAATAACACCTCATTCTGAACAAGTCCACGTTATAACACTCCAGATTCTGCTCCCACACTGAGATCTGAGGAGCACAGAGACACACACACACACACACACACACACACACACACGGAGAGAACACTGGTGCATTAAATACTTACATTATTTATTTATGTTTAAAACATGAACGCCTGATTTGCTTCTCTTGTTTCTCACCACACTGCCAGGGTACAAACAGTTGTGCTGGCATTGATTAGGACCTTGTTGACAATAACAGATATTTATTTTCTGCACTCGTCTCCTCTAACAAGTCCGGTCAGCGACAGATCCAGACGTACTGAGCACCATGTTATTCCCTTGATCAGACAGTAGGAGTCGCAATTCCAGCAGTAATGAGGTGGTTTCCCATCAGGCCTTCCTTCTGTCAGAATGCTCACTGTGTCTGTTGTGTCGAACCTGAGATTCGGGTCTCTGTGATGACGGGTGGAGATGTTAGACTGCTGCACCACCCGAGCGTCCTTACTGTTACATTCGTGAATGATGTGCCCTACATAGTCAGTGTGATGTGGGACACGTCCATGATGGATGGATGATGCTGTGATGTTTGTGAACTAAACGGCCCGACTGCACGTCTTTGGACTTTTGGCTCTTGCCGTGAGCAGTTGTGTTCCGGAGTCTTCAGCGTTTATTTCCAGTCTACACTACTCTACACTCAACTCAACTCTACACTAAATTCTACTCTGCTGAGCTTCTCCCCCCGTGCTGGTGTTACCTGCTCCAGGATGGTTTTCCTCTTCTTGCCCTCGGTGATGGAGACCAGCTGCATGTCTCCCATTTTCTTCATTTTCTCGTCCATGTCGATCTTCTGCTCCAGCTTCCGGATCTCGGAGCGCAGGAAGCGCAGGGTGTCGTCACGGTGATGCTGATGGGCGGCGGCCGCGGCGCAGGCCGAGTGGATCGCCGTCACCCAGTTCTCTACTTCTGTCTGATTACACGTCTGTTGAGGGACAGAGGAAGGATGTAGGTATGTGTGCAGTGTGGGTAAACAACGTGGCCAAAAATATGTGGACGCCACTTCTATTCAATATCAACATGAGAGCTTCACAGTTTCCATGAATGAGTAGCTGCACATAAACCTGAACCTGCAACGTCGAGTAAAGTGGTGTAAAGTACACAGCCACTAGACTAATGACACTGAGCTTGTTCTGCATGGTGCAGGAGGAATAACGGTCTGCAGCTAGGAACTCTGACCCTGACCTAACCTCCCTAAATGTCTTTGGTATGAAGTAGAACTCAGACTGTACAGGATCTGGTGAAGAACCAGACGCAACACTGACGGAATCAACTCCATTCATGAGCACATAATTAGATGTTCCTCATAATAACGTGATGTTTGGTTCAGGGTCCAGAATCCTTCAGTTCTAATGCCCGTCCATCCCGACTAATCAATAATTAACGATCTGACCTTAACGAGGGGACAGAATCTGATCTACCTGGAACAGGTACGAGTCTCCCATCGAGTTGCTGAGGCAGAAGACGAAGTCTTTTTTGGGATGTTCTGGAACAGCCTGTACGATGCTGTTTTCAGCCCAGACTGCATGTTTCGGGACGCTGGTGGGGTCGATTCCAGATCGTCCATCCGTCTCATAGAAGAACAGAGTGCATCCTGGGAAAAGAGTAACAAGAACAAACTGAGATTGTAGAAGATTACAGCAGTCCTACACTTATAAAGATCACGTCATGACACAAAGAAAGTTTTGAGTGTTACAGTGGTGGCGCTGTCCACAGTCAAGCCAGCTTTACTTTACCACAAGTTTAGAGACGAGTACATTATAAAGAAACCGCCCTTTTCCAAAAGTGGAACCTTAAACACTGACCAGGTTTGTTGCTGAGCTCGGGTTCTCTGTGCCGTTATTATTTGGACATGAAACTGTAGCTGTGCGTCACTGATGAGGGAGCGGAGGGTCGCGTCCCAAAGTTCAACAAGATTCACTAAGATCAGGGTGGTGGGAACTTAGCAATTAGAATACTGGACTAGTAATCATAAGGTTTCTGGTTCTAGCCCCACCACTGCTAGGAGCCACAGTTGGGCCCCTGAGTAAAGTCCCTAATTCTTCATGGGTTAGACTGTATTCAGTCAGAGTTGTAAGTTGTAAATAAAAGCATCTGCTGAATGTAATACATGTAAAATCTTCTGGAACTTTCTGCACCAGCACATTAATAATAATAATAATAATAATAATAATAATAATAAACAATCATCATGTTTGATCAATTATTTACATCAATTATTGAACAAAACAGAAGCTGCACAACAATCAGACTGCCAACCTCAACTGTATATAGAAATGACGAGTAAATTCATATAAACTCTATTTTTTATTTATTTTACCTCAAACCAAAAGAAGAAACAGCAAAACCGATCATCTAACCTTGTATTATTGATTCCGCTCTGCCCTCTGGTGGCTGCTAATGAAATTATTAGGATAGGATTTAATCATATTTAAAGGTGAGTGGTGGGATGGTAGGAGCCACTCTGCTTGAATTTTGGGGGTTCGAATCCCAGGCTGGGCTTACAAATACAGAAGGCTAATAGTGTTAAAGCTGGTTCCAAGCCCGGATAAACAGCGGCGACGCCCATCAGAAGCAGCCAGACAGTTCATATAATTATTTATATTACTAGCTGGCCTTAACTACTACTTGGTTATGTTTCTTGACTAGCTACAATAGTTAGGGGTTTAAGAGCTAGCATGTAAAGAACGTGTGAAAACAATAATGTAGCATTAATTTAACTTCATAAATGAGAAAATAAATAACTATTACATTTAAAAAATTGTCTTTACAATTAAACTGAGCTAAATTCTGTATCACATCCTGTCAGCGAGTTTGTTAAACTTACCAGCTACCTGTTATTAACTAGCAGGTTGTGTTTGTCAGCTAGTTTCAGGAAAAGTGAACAATAAGCTAATAATGACGACGTTCTTTAATATGATAATTTTCAGTTCATGAGAATATTTGATCACTTAGCCGGGGATCTAAAAACCTAATAAAACACCCCCGCCCCCCCACCCCCGTCTGTACCACATCAGCACCTTTTAGCGACACCCAGTACGTCTTCCACTTGCGGCGAGCAGCGAGCTCCACCTTCTTGTTCTTCTTGCAGACGAGCTGATTTTTGACGTTCAGGCGTCCAGCTTTCCGCACGGAGCCCTCAGTCACCCCCAACAGCGCCTCCGTCTGGTTAGCCGAGCTCAGCTCGTCGCTCAGAGCCGACGCCCCTTCCTCCAGAGGTTCCACCTTACAGCTGCTCTTCTCCAGCTCCTGACGGAAGTTCTCGTACACGCCCTGCGTTACACGTACCGCACAATTACACACAGCCGTTATTTACCTTCATTATTTTTACTTTTGTGTAGTGCAGTAATAACAAACTGGACCTGGACTTCGTTGGCAGATGCGTCTCCGCTGACCCCCGCTGGTGTGGAGTACAGAGACGCGGCTTTATACCGGCGAGAGGGCAGCTCACAGACGTCCCCAATCAGAGCATCAATCACACCGTCCTCACCGACGTCCCCCGCGGTCATGTCCTGTACATGTGGAACATTTCAACGTAAACACACCGTCTTACACAATTCTGTAAATATAAAACACAGATTTTGAAGCATGTCTGTGAGGATTTGTGCCTGTACAGTCATAAAAGAGGTCAGGCTGTAGCTGAGAGGGCAGGGTTCTGTGCTGCGCACCAAATTATAATCAGGACTGTATGAATCTTGTTTTGTGCACAGGGGACACATGCTGGAACAGGTGAGGTTCTTCCCTAAACTGTTGTCACAAGTTAACAGCACATATATTTAATATGATTGATTTTATGCAGTGTTTAGTGATGAGTGCGTCTGAAAGATCGTTGGTGTCCACATACTTTTGGCTGTATAATGTGGGGGCGGAGTGTTAACATAACTGTTGCGCCGCTTGTTGTTACCTGTATGGTTTGTGCCCGCCTCCCTGGCATCGCTGCCTGATGATTGGTCGATCCCTCTGACAGACAGTGTGACCGGCGGCAGGGCAGCGTGAACGCTCCGTAGGCGGCACAGTCATCTTCGTATGATGTCATTATCCGTTCGTCCTCCCCACCCCCGCTAAGAGCTCCGCCCTTCTGCCGTTTGCTAGCGTAACCCTGTGAGGTGAAAAGCTCATCCAGGGAGTTCGAGCGAGTGACGTTTGGGGCGTTGGCGCTGTCCGTCAGATCCTCTGTGCTGGTCAGGCGCTCCAGACTGGCGTCGGACACAGACACGTCCAGAGAGTCGTCCTTCCACACGTCGGCGGATTTGGAGCGTTTGTTCTTGAATGATGCGGCGCTCCCCGGTGGTTCGGAGGAGTCCGGACCACTGTTTTCAGGATCGTCCACATCAGCGGGAGTGTTTGCCGTAGTGTTAGCGATAGCATGACTAACGTGAAAGCTGATGGGTTGGAGGTTCATGGCCACCCGGTCCACCCAGATGGGGGCGCTGAAGGTCGGCAGGGCGTCGGTGTCGTCGAAGGGTTCCAGGCCGTGTTCAGCCAGGGACTGAGGGATGCTGGGAGTGCTGCTGGAGCGCGTGCTGGTCTCTGAGTTACGGTGCTCAGGTTTCCTCCAGTACGACTGTTTACCCGACAGACGCAGCGACCGCGACACTCGCTTCCTCGAGAGCTGACGCTCGCCATCGCCATAGAAACTGTGGCTCCCATACTGGCTCTCCACGTTCCCCATTATTTACAACCTGCAACAATATAATAATACTATATTATTACATTATATATACATAATACATCATATATACATTATATGTACATTATATATACATAATACATCATATATACATTATATATACATTATATATACACAATACATCATATGTACAGTACATTATATATACATTATATATACATAATACATCATATATACATCATATATACATTATATATATACATAATACATCATATATACATTATATATACATTATATATACATAATACATCATATATACAGTACATTATATATACATTATATATACATAATACATCATATATACATTATATATACATTATATATACATAATACATCATATATACATTATACATGACATATATACTTAATAATATTAATTATTAATTATTAATTATTATTATTAATAATAATAATAATAATAATAATAATAATAATAAAACACACCCTAAACACTTAGAAAAACAAGGAAAATTAAGACCCACTAACAATGAGCCTAAAGTCAAAATTTAGAGCTAAAATTCAGCCTGACGTTTCTGTGTGGTGTAAATTTAACAAGGTACATCACACATGTGAAATATGCTGGTGGTAGCATCATGTTAAACACGTGTACTTCAAGAGTCTGGATTAAATAATAATAATAACAGTGACAAAAAAATCCTGGATAGATTAAGTAATAAATGAATTCTGTGTGTGTGGTGTGTGTGTGTGTGTGTATATGATATTGTGTGTGTGTGTGTATATGATAGTGTGTGTGTGTGTGTGTGTGTGTGTGTGAGTGTGTATATGATAGTGTGTTTGTGTGTATATGATAGTGTGTGTGTTTGTGTGTGTTTACTGAGAAGCTCCTAAGCGTGAATTGATTGTCGCTGTACTGCTGTTGTCATAGCAACCACTCATCTGGGGACACACACACACACCCCAACATCAACGGAATTCCTTACACACACACACACACACACACACACACACACACACACACACACACACACTCAAACGTAGCTTTACTGGCACAGTTTTAGTAAATATAATGAAATGTGTGTGTGTGTGTGTGTGTTTGGATGTGTGTGTGTGTTTGGATGTGTGTGTGTGTGTGTGTGTGTGTTAGTGCTGAATCTGCAGTGACTCAGCAAATCCAAACGTGAGCAGCAGTAACGTGGATCTTCAGCACCGAACCCACGTGGGACGAGCTGTGCAACACCAACAACTAACCCCGACCATAAAAACCAACTCCAACTAACAGCAGAGGAGGAAAATACACGAGCTGTTCTGATCCCACATCATCATCATCACAAATATAATAATATCATCATCATACAGTTTACATTATTATTATTATTATTATGTTCCTAAATGTCGTGTTTGACCCCCCCGTGTTTGACACCCCCCGTGTCTCAGATGACCATACTGTACTAACAGATGAGATTTAATAAGTGAACCCGCTGCTGCAGAACTACATGAGCATCAGAAACAAAGAAATTCTTACAGACAGAAGAAAGAAACTCTTGTTCTGCTCAGGAGACGTGAGGTTCTCATGAGACCTTCAGCTGGAGAACAGACACGACCAACCACATCTCACCACTCAATCCCATCATATCAACACCGTCACTCTTCAATCCCATAATATCCAGCACAGTCACTCCTCAATCCCATCATTCATTTCTGCACGTTGTTGATATTTGAGTCTGAACTGGATTTCAGCTGCAGCGGTTGACTGTGTTCACTAGCAGCGGTTTTCAGAATTACTCCCAAACCTCTTCATTACATCATCGTTACTGAGAGTATCGGCTGTTTATTAAATGTTAATTTAATATTTTATTATTAAATATGATTTAAGTTCTGTTAGCTGGAAGGTCTCGCCGCTCTCCTCTGACCTCACTCATTAACAGTGTTTCTGTCAGCAGAACTGCCGCTCACTGGATTTTAAAATGTTCGATTTTGTTCTTTACACCATCCAGTAACAACAACCGCTCAGCCGTCACACAGATCTAACTGCTCTAACACACACGAGGCTTTAATAATGAGCGACGCATCCCACTCAGATTAATGATAAAGAATCTGAGGAATCTGGACGGCGTGTAGGCTAGCGCTCCGCTTCATTAGCATCGGCAAACAAAACCCGTCAAAACACGAGAGATAAAAACACAGGAACGCTGTCCGTCCGGGTTCTTCAGAGAATGAATGAACAAAACGTCTGATTGTGTGAAGTGAAGAACAGCAGACGCTCTGAAGAACAGCAGAATTATGAACGCCCACCATGACATGATTTACACAGTAAATAAAACAGCACATCATACACGTACACACGGGCGTGGAATTAAAAACTAACGTTTATATTCAGTTCTGAACTAAAGAGTGTGGAACGTTTAACTGTCACATGACGTCCAACACCAGCTCATATTATATATGACTAGAACTAATAACTGAAGCCATGTTTAGGTTAGTTGAGGCTGGATTAATATTGATAGTGACAGTGATAGTGATATTGATAGTGTTGGTGATAGTGATGGTGATAGTGTTGGTGATAGTGTTGGTGATGGTAATAGTGATGGTAATAGTGATGGTGATAGTGATGGTGATGGTAATAGTGATGGTGATAGTGATGGTAATAGTGATGGTGATAGTGATGGTGATGGTAATAGTGATGGTAATAGTGATGGTGATGGTAATAGTGATGGTGATAGTGATGGTGATAGTGTTGGTGATGGTAATAGTGATGGTGATAGTGATGGTAATAGTGATGGTAATAGTGATGGTGATGGTAATAGTGATGGTGATAGTGATGGTGATGGTAATAGTGATGGTGATGGTAATAGTGATGGTGATAGTGATGGTAATAGTGATGGTGATAGTGATGGTGATGGTAATAGTGATGGTGATAGTGATGGTGATGGTAATAGTGATGGTAATAGTGATGGTGATGGTAATAGTGATGGTGATAGTGATGGTGATGGTAATAGTGATGGTGATAGTGATGGTAATAGTGATGGTGATAGTGATGGTGATAGTGATAGTGATGGTAATAGTGATGGTGATGGTAATAGTGATGGTGATAGTGATGGTGATGGTAATAGTGATGGTGATAGTGATGGTAATAGTGATGGTGATAGTGATGGTGATGGTAATAGTGATGGTGATAGTGATGGTAATAGTGATGGTGATAGTGATGGTAATAGTGATGGTAATAGTGATGGTAATAGTGATGGTGATAGTGATAGTGATGGTAATAGTGATGGTGATAGTGATGGTGATGGTAATAGTGATGGTGATAGTGATGGTAATAGTGATGGTGATAGTGATGGTGATAGTGATGGTGATGGTAATAGTGATGGTGATAGTGATAGTGATGGTAATAGTGATGGTGATAGTGATGGTAATAGTGATGGTGATAGTGATGGTGATGGTAATAGTGATGGTGATAGTGATGGTAATAGTGATGGTGATAGTGATGGTAATAGTGATGGTGATAGTGATGGTGATGGTAATAGTGATGGTGATGGTAATAGTGATGGTAATAGTGATGGTGATAGTGATGGTAATAGTGATGGTGATAGTGATGGTAATAGTGATGGTGATAGTGATGGTGATGGTAATAGTGATGGTGATAGTTACTAGTTTTGTCCCATTTTGAAGCAGCTGAAGCTAAAACTAAGTGTTGTGGTTATCTGGGCAGGTTTGGACCAGGTCTGTGTTTATGAGAGCCATATATAAATCACATGGAGGAGGATTCTGCACCAGCTTTGGCTCATTCTGGACCAGTGGAGACTCAGCAGATAAAGTGCTGGAGAGGTCATTGAAAAGTTGCTGGTTTACCATTGTTGGGCCCCTGAGTAAGGCCCTTAAACCTCAGTTATTTGGGTTATATTTAGTTTGCTCGTCTGAATCTGCAGTGACCGGTGTGAGCAGGATTTGGACCAGATTTTGAAAGCTGATCTCTCTGTAATCAAAGCCCAGCTGAGCCGCGGCTACGTCTGATTACACGTCTGATTACAGCGTAGCCGCTAACGGAGGCCAGATCCTCACAACACCTCCACCTCCACCAGAACTACTGCAAAACTGATCACAGTTCTGCTTTTAATGAAGGGAGGATCACACGCTCATCTCTGAAGAACATCAGTAAAGAGAAACCGGGGTGTCTGTGTGGAGTTTTGCATGTTCTCCCCATGTCTGTGTGGGTTTCCTCCGGGCGCTCCGGTTTCCTCCCACAGTACAGAGGCGTGTAAGTGAGGTGAACTGGAGACACTAAACTGTTCATGACTGTGTTTGATATTAAACCTGAACTGATGGATCTTGTGTAAGCAGTAACTACCTGTCCTGTCAGGGGTGGAACCAAAGTGTGAAACATCACATTATAATCCTATTCAATCAATCAATCAATCAATCAATCAATCAATCAATACATCAATCAACCACCCAACCAATCAACCAACCAACCAATACATCAATCAATCAATCAATCAACCAACCAACCAACCAATCTTCTTCCTCTTCTTCTTAAATCTGACCCTAACCTGGAGATGTTGGAGCTCCTGTGCAGGATGGGTGGGACGGTGATTATTCGGCACTGATGCACATGATCATCACGCTGCTGCTGGTTGGTCAGATTTTTGGAAGCACTCGGATGATCAGGGTCGCGTCCTGAGTGTCGGTGCTGCATCGCTCATGCACCTCATAGCGCAAAGCACGCCGGGAAACAGGGGATTTTGGGGCGGATGTTGTATTTGGATGGTAAACGATGCCCTTGGCACTGACCCACAGGTGGATGACGTCGCAGCAGCCATGAGAAAATGTCCTCGAGACGGGAATAAAACACAAACCCTTCTGATCATCACTCACAAGCATCACAGACTCACGTTTCACCAGCACGTGACACGATGAAGGTCCGAATAAACACACACACACACACACACACACACACACACACACACGGTGCATTAATCAGGCGTGCAGCTCCCGTGCAGATACTTACGGTCCCGTGACGTCGCGAGCTCGGTCATCCGTTCGCGAGGATGGCGGGAGACATGATGGCGCGAGGCAGGACGGGACGGACTCGGTCTTCACGCGCATCCGGCGCTGTGATCTGACTGATGATGAATGAACCGACGCTGCTGAACGCGCGCACGCTCGCAGAGCGCCGGTGTGTCTGTGACGCGCGCGCGGCGCTGAGCAGCGGAGGGAGGAGGAGCGCGCTCGGAGCTCGAGGACGGACAGCGCGCGCCAATCCGCAGTCCGCGCGATACGATGCGGCGCGATCAAGGCATGTTCATGCTCTGTCCTGGTCAGGGTCGCTGTGGGAGCACAGCGGTGTAAGACACACAGGCACTCACTCACATTTAGGGGCTCAACTGGAGTAGCAAATCCACCTTCCTAAATGTAAAGGGAACCCACACAGACATTGAGAGAACATACCAAACCCATCTAACAGACAGTGTCTAGAGGTGAAGATCGAACCCAGACCCCCAGGCTCACCAGCGCCCGTGTGTTTTTGTAAACAGTGCCCCCCCTGGTACTGGAGTGGTTTTGTTCCTCTGGTGCTTCACATCAATATTTCTGTTTCATTGTTTATTAATGTAATCATTATATATACAGTATATATATATATATATATATATATATATATATATATAGAGAGAGAGAGAGAGAGAGAGTATATAGTATATACATACATATATATTCCTATATTTAGCTTTTAGCCTGACCAGGGTCCCCATGTCCAGCACCGGGTTCAGGAACACACATTTACATTCATATTTATATTTATGTTTACATTTAGATTTATGTTTACATTTATGTTTATATTTATATTTATGTTTATATTTATATTTATGTTTACATTTATGTTTACATTTATGTTTATGTTTATATTTATGTTTATGTTTATATTTATATTTATGTTTACATTTATGTTTATATTTATGTTTACATTTATATTTATATTTATGTTTACATTTATATTTATATTTATGTTTATATTTATGTTTACATTTATATTTATATTTATGTTTACATTTATATTTATGTTTACATTTATGTTTATATTTATGTTTACATTTATGTTTACATTTATGTTTATATTTATGTTTACATTTATGTTTATATTTATGTTTACATTTATGTTTATATTTATGTTTACATTTATGTTTATATTTATGTTTATATTTATGTTTATATTTATGTTTACATTTATATTTATATTTATGTTTACATTTATGTTTATATTTATGTTTATATTTATGTTTATATTTATGTTTACATTTATGTTTATATTTATGTTTATATTTATATTTATGTTTACATTTATATTTATATTTACATTTGTGTTTATATTTATGTTTACATTTATATTTATGTTTACATTTATATTTATATTTATGTTTACATTTGTGTTTATATTTATGTTTATATTTATGTTTACATTTATGTTTATATTTATGTTTACATTTATGTTTATATTTATGTTTACATTTATATTTATATTTATGTTTACATTTGTGTTTATATTTATGTTTACATTTATGTTTATATTTATGTTTACATTTATGTTTATATTTATGTTTATATTTATGTTTACATTTATGTTTATATTTATGTTTATATTTATATTTATGTTTACATTTATATTTATATTTACATTTGTGTTTATATTTATGTTTACATTTATATTTATGTTTACATTTATATTTATGTTTACATTTATATTTATATTTATGTTTACATTTGTGTTTATATTTATGTTTACATTTATGTTTATATTTATGTTTACATTTATGTTTATATTTATGTTTACATTTGTGTTTATATTTATGTTTACATTTATATTTATGTTTACATTTATATGTATATTTATGTTTACATTTATATTTATATTTACATTTCTGGAACATTGAGGATGAAGGAACTCACAATCATGTCTGATACAATCCAAACAACTGAATGTCCTAAACAAGCTGCTTTATGTAATTAAAGGTGTAATTAATGATCATTCTAACAGTTTGATGTGATGTTTCTTTATTTGCTTTTCTCTTTCTTTCTGACAGATTTTGTTTTCTTGCTCGTTTGCAGACAGTCGTTCTGTTACTTTCTGTTATTTACTCCATTTACTTTTTTAACAGTCACCCAAAAGAGCTCCTGGCCTCCCCCCCAGCCCCCCTAAAGTCCCTAATAAACACAGAACTCACACATTTTGAGAAGCTGCTTTATTTATTGTTGCTACTAGAGGTCAGAAAACTCACAGAAACTTTTAATGCAGTAAAATGAAGAATTTATCATTAAAATCTCATAACAGTGAGGAAATCTTATCATCATGGTGCTAATTGCTCATGCATCTGTCATTAACATGATTATTGTTATTCACACAGCGAGTACATCCAGCATTATCACACCTGTAGATCGGAACATGAGCATTTATAGTTATTATGTTCTTTCTCCACTCAGCAGAATTGACATCAAAATGCCAAACCTGCCAGAACACAAAAGCTTTAGGAGTGTTGCGGTTCCTGAACATATCAGACAGGGCTGGAATAATGCTGTACCTTCCGTTTGGACTTGAGCATGTACTCACACAGGGGGAGTTGAAGGTGTAGAAAACTGCACATCCATTTAGATTTGATTTAAGAAGCCACTTCATGAGTGGGTCATACTGGGCTAATGTGATGGACATGGACCTGATCAGCAGGAGGAACTCTGAGTGGTAGTTGTTGTGTGTTCCAGAAATGTTTTTTGTTGTTGCACCAATCAGCTGTTCACCCTTGTAAACCTGATCAGTTCCCGTTATGTGATCTATTACATTCTTTGCTTTGTCCTGTGGTAGGAAGTTCTGGTCAGGCTTGAATCCATCAGCACACTGGTCAGTTGGGACGTTGATGGCCAAAGCAAACTGCCCCTCCACATGGTATCTAAAAACAACACACAGAATAAAACTCCCCAATTAACCTGCATTCATTATTGCACAACCTCCCTTTACCAATAAGCACTTATAAAATCTTATACGGTTGGAAAATTACAGTTCAGGGAATCTCTCCAGATTGTCCAGGGTCCCAGTTCCTCTCTTGGTCCCAGGGTCCCAGTTCCTCTCTTCAAGTCATTTTGTGCGGTATGAAGGTCATCAAACCTTCCCCTTATTTGAACTGTGTGTTCTCCGGTCTTTATCATGATGAAAAACAAGAGAATTTGACCTCTGTGTCACCTCATATATATATATATATATATACTGTATATATATATATATATATATATATATATACAGTATATACAGTGCCTAGCAAAAGTATTCGTCCCCCTTGAACTTTTCAACCTTTTGCCACATTTCAGGCTTTAAACATAAAGATATGAAATTGTAATTTTTTGTGAAGAATCAACAACAAGTGCGACACAATCGTGAAGTGGAACGAAATTTATTGGATATTTTAAACTTTTTTTAGAAATAAAAAACTAAAAAGTGGGGCGTGCAATATTATTCAGCCCCTTTACTTTCAGTGCAGCAAACTCACTCCAGAAGTTCAGTGAGGATCTCTGAATGATCCAATGTTGATCTAAATGACTGATGGTGATAAATAGAATCCACCTGTGTGTAATCAAGTCTCCGTATAAATGCACCAGCTCTGTGATAGTCTCAGAGTTCTGTTTAAAGCGCAGAGAGCATCATGAAGACCAAGGAACACACCAGGCAGGTCCGAGATACTGTTGTGGAGAAGTTTAAAGCCGGATTTGGATACAAAAAGATTTCCCAAGCTTTAGACATCTCAAGGAGCACTGTGCAAGCGATCATATTGAAATGGAAGGAGTATTAGACCACTGCAAATCTACCAAGACCTGGCCGTCCCTCTAAACTTTCAGCTCAAACAAGGAGAAGACTGATCAGAGATGCAGCCAAGAGGCCCATGATCACTCTGAATGAACTGCAGAGATCTACAGCTGAGGTGGGAGACTCTGTCTATAGGACACAATCAGTCGTACACTGCACAAATCTGGCCTTTATGGAAGAGTGGCAAGAAGAAAGCCATTTCTCAAAGATATCCATAAAAAGTCTCGTTTAAAGTTTGCCACAAGCCACCTGGGAGACACACCAAACATGTGGAAGAAGGTGCTCTGGTCAGATGAAACCAAAATCGAACTTTTTGGCTACAATGCAAAACGTTATGTTTGGCGTAAAAGCAACACAGCTCATCACCCTGAACACACCATCCCCACTGTCAAACATGGTGGTGGCAGCATCATGGTTTGGGCCTGCTTTTCTTCAGCAGGGACAGGGAAGATGGTTAAAATTGATGGGAAGATGGATGGAGCCAAATACAGGACCATTCTGGAAGAAAACCTGTTGGAGTCTGCAAAAGACCTGAGACTGGGACGGAGATTTATCTTCCAACAAGACAATGATCCAAAACATAAAGCAAAATCTACAATGGAATGGTTCACAAATAAACGTATCCAGGTGTTAGAATGTTAGAAAAAGTTTAAAATATCCAATAAATTTTGTTCCACTTCACGATTGTGTCCCACTTGTTGTTGATTCTTCACAAAAAATTAAAATTTCATATTGTTATGTTTGAAGCCTGAAATGTGGCAAAAGGTTGAAAAGTTCAAGGGGGCCGAATACTTTTGCTAGGCACTGTATATATATACACATGTATATCTACCCAGGTGAAGCAGGAAGTCATGGATTGGTGCTTAAAAGTTGTCAGACAACATTTTAAAAAGTAAAATAGAACTAAAAAAGCTTCAGTTTCATTTTGATGCAGGAATTTTTAGAGGTGGTGTTTATTATGAAACGTGTGATTTTATTAAAAATAAAGATTTCTTGGAGTTGTTACTTACGTTCTGTGAAGAAAGTTGATGATCGGTGAGAGATTCTGAACTTCTGCCCCAAAAGCAGGAGAGAAGAGGAAGAGCAGGATGAGCGGCATCACTGAAGTACAAACCTGATCATAAATAATAAGAATCATTACTAACAATCATCTGTAGGAACGATGGTGGTGAAAATCACCTGAGTGTGTGTGTGTGTGTGTGTTGAGTTGTGAGAATCTTCATTCTGGTACAGACCACGTTCATCAAACATAAGCCATTAAACGGACCGGGCGGTTCAACGGTATCAGGGGAACAAAACTAGAAACATTAAGATGAACGGTTCGAGTCTTCAGGTCTGCACCGTTCCTGCAGGGTTCATGACCCGAGGTTCCTGATTTACAATCATCAGTAATTAGAACATTCATTATTCTGAGCTACACTGAACATACAGTGAACATTTCTGAACATTCATGTTCCACATCTTCCTGTACAATGTTCCTGTAACATAATCACAACTTTATTCTGTCCATCAGTTTAAACTCTCTACACATAACACTAAAAAGCTAAACAAAACGTAAAAAGGAAGCTACTGAAGTTCTGAAGCTACTGAGGTCGTGAGGTTACTTACCATCTCGTCTGGTCAGAAACCACAAAGCAAGTGAGATCGAGGACGCAGCACTTCAACACTTCAGCACTTCAGAAGAAAAACATCAGGAACCGACGAGACGCTGCAGATTTGTACTGCTCGTGACCCCACCTATCACAACGAGGCTCAGAAGAGGAAGCAACTTCAGTACGGGTAACATCATCAAGAGTAAAATATTTAAGTGTAATTGGTTTAGTAATGATAGTAAAATATACTAGTATTGATGAAAGTATGTGGACACCTGACACCATTTAAAACCTCGAACATTAATAAAGATGAAAGACTTTTCAAAAGGTTTCAGAGTGTTTCTCTGGGAATCTGTGTTCATTTAGGAAAAGAGTGTTTTTGTATGATCAGGTACTAACATTGTACAAGAAGGCCTGACTCACAGTCAGCATTCCAAATCATCCTGCAGGTCTTTAACGTGATCGAGGTCCAGGCCACTGGAGATTCCCTACACTTTATGGACTTTGCATTGTGCACAGGCGACAAGCTGGAATAGAAAACGTCCTTTCCTAAATTATTGCCATACATTTGAAGACAGGGATTCAGGGTTCCAATCCCCAGTGGTTAGGCGTCTCCATACAGACACGATCGGCTGTATCTGAGAGCGGGTCGGTGGTGGGGGCCATGAGTTGGATTGGCGTCCTGTCTGTGGTGAAAATATTTAATGTTCAAGTGACCAGATATTTCATCAACTGCTTTTTCCTGGTCAGGGTTGCGGTGAGTCTGGTTCCACCAGGAAACACTGGACACAAGGCAGGAACACCCTCGGTACACCATTCCATCACAGGGTACACACCCAGCTGACAACACTGCTGGGATTCAAACCCAGATCTTTGAGGTGGTGAGTGGTGGGCTAGCTATAGATCATTGTACCACTTGAGCACCTTATCAGATATGATCCAGCATGTAGGAAATCTATTCAAATATTCTTATATTTCATTTTATCTGTAAACACAATTTTGTTTTATTTTGAGGAAATAAAAAAAAGTGACAGTCAGGAATTGAAAAGCAGAAAAATACTTCAGCAAAACCCTAAACTTGTGAAACCACAGTTCAACTGTTTCCTGTTAAGTTCTGGAGAAAATATTTCACTATAACGGTAAAACGTTTCATCACGCTGCGTCCAAAACAAGATTCAGCATTAATTTAATCTCATGTTTAATTTAACGCCAAACGACACCAAAGTGCCTAATGAGTATTATGACACAAAAAAAAAAAAACTTATTACTTATTCACACCAGTGTTATTGGTCACATGAGGCACTTTGTACTGTTTGGTGGACGCCGAATAAATAATTTGGTGGAATTTTGGATGATTTTACACTGGTAAAACAATGGCTGCTTTAGAACAAGCTCAGTGTTACAAACCCACTGTGACCCTGATCATAATGATGGTACTGAAGATGATTAATGTGTTCTAGTCATTAATGATATGATTTCAGACTGGATACATTCACACTCCTGCCCCAAATTTTACTTTCAGCCGAGACGTAAAAACTAATAGTCAAGATAATTTACAAATCAGTGGTTTTATTTGCATTTCACATGCTGTCCCAACATTTTTGGTTTAAATAAAGGTTTGTAATGTTGGAAGTATTTCGGTGTTAGAAACTTTTAAATATAGGTAAGATATACAGTATATTCACATCCTTCATAAATAAAAAACAAAAGCGCCATTTTAAAGCTTTCAGTCTCAGTTCATTACACACCACACACACTAGAGGGCGCTACAGGAATTTATATTCAGTTCAGTTTATATTCAGTATATAAATAAAATCCACATAAGCCTGAAAATCAGTTTAAAAAGCCTTTATTATACAATGGATATGACTCTGATTAAAAATAAGACCTGATCAATAACGACAAAAACATGAAATTAAACCTCAGTGCAGGAACATTACTGACCCAATTGGGGGGGTGGAACTGAATCCCTTTTAAACTGAACTGAGAGGCACTACGGTGGAGACTTGACCTGATCTGTAAACATCATTAATAATCAGAACGTTAAACACCAGAGGAGATTCAAACAGCCGCTCGGGCCCCTGCATGATCAGTGGTATCCAGACCTTGAAGTCATAAGGGCTGGGTCCTAAATGCCACGATGCACTACATAGAAATGGGTTAAAATCTTTTCTTTTAAACAGGAATCCCACAAGGTTCAGTACTGGACGGTGTACGCATTCGGACAGCAGTAGGGCCACTACATACTACATAGGGGACAAAAAGGTGCCTAAAACATCTGGGCTGAACCCAAATGCCTTGGTGAGGGGAGGGAGATTTACTGCTGCCTTAATCTCTAGAGGCATTTGGAACACAGCCCTTAGTCTCTAGAGTCATTTGGAACACAGCCCTGTTCAACAGAGCAAAATATTTGATTAAAAAAACCCAAAAAATCAAAAGCACACGTAATCTCATCAGCCAATCACAGACTGAGCTGCAGACGCCCACATGCATCCCGCGTGACCTCACACGTCCCTCCTCAGAGCTGAGCGACGGGTCGGGCCGCCACTGCGATGCTCTCGATGGAGCACTCGTCCGTCCCGCGGTGGATTCGGAAGAAGCCATCTTCGCCCCACCCCGTCCCCCAGCTGTTCTTCACGATCCAGTACTTCTCACCAGTCTCCTGGCTCCGCCCGTATCCCACCAGCAGCACGGCGTGATTGGTCAGTTCGAAGGGGTTCATGGGGTCGCGCAGGCCAGTGTGGTGGTAAATCCCGCCCTTGTAGTTCATGAAGTCAGGGTACACCTCAAAGGCCACGCCCATCGGGCCATTCTTCACCAGCTCGGCCATCATGGCCACCTCGCTGCAGCCGCCGTAGAAGCCGCCAACGTAGTGGTAATCGGAGACGTAGTAGCGGGGGCACTTAGAGGGAACGGAGCACGGAGAGTCTTCACCCGTGTAGGGGAAACAGTCCTCCTCCACCACCCCGAAATCCTGCACGTATTTACCGATCAGGTACGGAAAGCCTCCATCACAACCTGCTCAAAGAAACAAGTTTATTAATATCAAATTATTACATTTAATATTAAACTGATCTAAATCTGCATCCTGGTACTTTTATTAAAAATATAAACATCAAGATTCTAACATAAATCTGGTTAGATTAGATGAGTCTTGTTTTGGAAGTAGTTGCGTTCCAACAGGACCATGATTCAAGATTAAAGAAATGAGGGAACCACTTTCATTCTGTCCACACCCAGAACATAGTACTACCACCACCACGTTTCACAGTAAATACAGTGTTAAGATTCCATGTGACGGTGCGTGTGTTTGTACCTTGTGAGTACTGGGAGCAGGAGACGACCTGCTGAGGGCTGAAGACGGGCGTCTGTGTGTTGTTGGTCTGGACTCTGATTCGAGACTCCAGCATCCCCATGGTGGCGAACGAGTAACAGCTACCGCACGAGGCTGCACACAAATAAATAAATAAAAGATAAAAAAAAAAGCTCAGATAAAACACTTAATTTATTCTCATGTTTAAAACAGTCCTCTCTGCTCTGCAGCATCAAAGTTCTTTACACTATAAACTCCATCTTATTTATTTTCTGCCTCCTACGAGCTGAACTGAGGCTGCGCACCTTATGGTGCAGCATTAAGTGCACTTACTGATCTGGTGTATTACATCTTATACAGACAATGATCAGCTCATCCGAGGGTGGGACTCTAGGCGGTCACTCACCTTGATTTCGTACTGGACTGACGTAATTGACTCCGTTCACATTTCTCCAGTCCCACTGCTCAGGTAAACCGCTCGCCATCTTGAGAAGTTCAGGGGTAACGGGAGAAGTGCCAACACGTCTGGGTATGAAAGGCAAAATTAGCGTGTACACCACCACAGATTAAAAAACACTCAGCAGCACATTAGGAGCAATAAACACCACAAAATATCTGGAAGTGCATTAATATCATTTATTTATTCTCTACTCAGAGTTAATCAGCGGCTCCTGACTAACGTTTAAACAGAATTGATGTTGACTGTGTCGCCCTCTGGTGTTCAAACAAGTAACAAGTAAGAATACGTTCATGAACAACAGTTGCTAGCAAAAAAAAATATCAATGATTTAAAGAAAATAATGCTTCCAACTTTGCATCAACAGTTTAGGGAAGGTCCTTTCCTGTTCCTGCATGAGCGAAACATGAAGAAAAGCTCTGCTTAAAAAAACAAGATACTCCAGTGTCCTGCACAGAGTCCTGAGCTCAGCACCACTCAACCCAGTCCATCATGGTCCAGAACACTGACCACCACACCCGGATGAGTGGGTTTAGGTAAACATACACACCGGGACGTGTAGCTGCGGCGCCCCCCGGCTCTCCGTGTGAGCTCCTGGATGGTGAAGGTCTCGTGCTCGCTGTACGCCGCCGCTCTCCATGAGTTCTGTACGCTGTTAATGCGCTCCACAAAGCTCACGTCATGCTTATAGAACTGCAGGAATCTGAAACAGGAAGTTAAAGGTGAATCATTTTAAACATGAGCTGCTATTCTGGGTACAAACATCCACACTCTTAGATCACCGGAGCAGAACTTCAATCAGGAGAGATTCATATTGCAGTCTCAACTCTACAGAAGCACCAGGTGATGATATTAACCAGCTTCTGAAGCTCATGTGGGGTTAGGTTAACAAACAACTCCACCAGTTTATTACTATATCCTAATACATTAAGGGTCAAGATCACTGCTTGTGCTGGCCGGGACACCACAAGATGATACAGTCTCTGTACATGTGAACAGGAGCAAATCTTGATTGATTAATGCGTCTGTGTGTGTAAGATTTTTTTTAAATAAACTGTTTGTATAAGCTGGTTTTTAATTAAACTAACTAGCATTTAATCAGTTTAGTCAGTTAAGAAAATAAACCGTTCCCGTCGCTCCCGTTACGCTAGAAAACTTTATTTAACAGAAGCTAAAAACATCAAAACCACATCCGCTACACGACACCTAACACAATATAAACACGTGATTATAACACACACTTACGGGTCGGGCCCCGGGATGTAGACTGTTTTAGGAGCCACACGTTGAACTTTCTTCCCAGTAAAACAGGCCCAGTTGTTCCCCAGAACATCATGAACCCAACCAGGGAGAGTCTGATCACAGTAACTGGTGACCTCTGATCCCTGCTGGGAGTACTGGGAAAAAAAAAAAGAGAGAGGAATCATGAATCACTTCTTTTCACCTGACAGGGGCGTGGCCAGCCTCACAGAGTGTGGGGAGCCATGCACTGCCATCCTGATCAGCTACCCCCCATGCAGGTGCCTCAACCGATCACTAGAGGCCACACTAGCACCAGCCATTGTCCCACCCCCAACTGACACAAAACCCATCGTGTGTCTGTGTAGGCACCCGGCCGGATAATAGCAGAGCTGAGATTGGAGCTAGCATGTTTAACCGCTGCACCACTCGCAGCTCTCACCAGCTGCTTCTCATCACCTGCCACAGAGCAGCATGACATGCAGAGAGTTATGATATGCTTCACATGATCAAACCCCCCCCATCCCCCCTCCCCCAGGCACCTGGATTACACCTCTACACATCAGATGATCAAACATGTGATGACCCCCCCCCCCCACACTCACCCAGATTACATCTCTATCACATGATGAAATAAAAATATAAATCATTTACAAATTTATCAACTTCAGCCAAGTATGAATATCTGAGGAAGCCAAGGGACATTCAACACTGTTCCCAGATGAATTACTATTTTAAACTACTGAAGGTTAAGGGCCATGCTTAAGGGCCACACAGCGGTAACATGATTTACATGAGATGTTTCTTATTGAATCAGCTGCTGGGTGAATGATTCATGTATAACAGACACTCGATAGTAACGAGGAAGAATTGATGAGACGTGACGATTTAGAGCTGAAACAGCAGAACTGAACCAGCTCCCATCAGTCAGCGCTGCACCATCACGACTCAGCAGATTCAGAAACCAGTTCCTGCAGAGTTCAGCTGAATTCAGACGACTGTTTAATTATTAATGACACAGATGAGCTCAAACATTAAGATCAGGCTTTACACTTTCAGATCATGAGCTTTCAGAGAGCACACGGTCAGAAGTATGTGGACAGAAGATCATTAGAGCAGTTTTACTGGATCATCTGGTCCATGTGGATGAAGATTCTGCTGATCTAAACGCATCAAAGCAAATAACAGTGTGTGACGCCCTGTAATGGACGGGTACTGCTGCCAGAGTCAGTGGTGCCCAAAAACCACCACCATCAGCACAAAGAAATGAATTAATGACGAGGAAGATTTATATGAGGGGAGAAAATATTCTAATCAGGTACAAATTTAAACAGATGAGATGTTTTACTTTCAAGGTTTAATCGAGGTAAACTGTGGATTTCTTTTAGTGACAGCGACACCCCGTCCTTCATAAAGCACCACGAGTGTGGACGCCTGTAATAACCATCACACATGAGAACAGCGTGACGTCGATCACGAGTTTTATTATGAAACAGGAAGTGTGTAAAACTTAAACGGGATGTATTGAAGTGTCTGTACTAAACGATACACGAGCCGCACAAACCTTAAAGAAGGCGAACCACTTGTAGTCATTCAGCACCACTTCAAATCCCTGGTTATAGATGATGGTGAAGAATCCGGTGTTACCCAGATCATCCACGGCCTGAGATAACTTCTGCAGATCTACAGTCACGGTTTTCACAGCAGGACCTGCTCACAAAAATATAAACACATCAATCATACAAGAACAATAGGATTAAACACATCACACAACATGAATATAGAAAAGCAGTAAACTACAATATACAGACAAAAGTATTGGGACACCTGATCATGAGCTTGTTGGACACCACTTTAATTAAAACAGATTCCTCTCTGTGTGATCTTTTCAGCTATAACCTCAGCCACTCTTCTGAGAAGCTTCTCACTAGACCTTGTTGAAGTGTGTGTGTGTGTGTGTGTGTATGGGAATTTGTGCCCTTTCAGTTAAAAGATGACAGCGTTTGTATGACTGGGCACAGATTTCGGTTGAGGAAGCCTTAATTTATATTTCAGTATATTGTCAAACATGATGAAACAATTAAAAAAAGAAACAAGTCTGACAAATTAGAAGCTGCTAAACCATGGGTGACACTGTCCACAGTCAAGTGAGCTTCACATTATCATGAACTTCTTTTGAGATTCAAAGCACAAATTTTACAAGCAGGGACTGGATTCTTGTTCCAGCAGCTTCTCATTATTGACAGACCTGTTTTGGTGGTAGTTACAGTGCTAATTTGGGGTTTTACCCCCCACCAACAGACCACTTTACTACGTATTTTATTGTATGCAGACTACATAGCTCCATTTATTTCGGCACAGAGAAGTCAGCAGCAGCGATAAAGTAAACACAAAAATAGAAAACACTCATGCCCTAAAGTTTGTGGACAGAAAATAAAAAAAAACTTTAAAAGTGAAAGTAAACTTTCGACTTTACCCGAATCTCAGAGTCGATTCAGAGAATCAATTAATGAACCGACTCATTGGTGAACACAAACCACACAGTATAAATCTTACCTGCGGTGGAACAGTTGATGTTTTTATCTTGACCCACATTAGAAATTTGGAAGATCCAGGTACCCAGTAACTCCTCATAAGTGCAGTTAGCGGGTGTGTCACCCACACACACCCCAACACCACAGAACACGATTAAACACACCAAAAACGCCCTCATCCCGCTGGTTACTGACTCTCACTCCACCTGTACAATATTAATGAAGGTTTCTGAATGTAAAAGCGAATTTATTTGGCGTCACGGTGCCCCCTGCACAGCGCAAAGCGGGTGGGAAACGAAACGAGCAGCAGGACGCGGGAGGAAACGCACCTCACCTCATCCACACACCAACACGTGAGCACAGCGGAACTGTCCGCTCTTATCATGTGACCGGGGTCATGCGACTGTGACGCGCTGTGACGCGAATACTTTTAATCTTAACTCATTTATTTATTTATTTATTGTTTTACCAGCACTTTATCCTGGTCAGGGTCGCGGTTGGTCTGATTCATTGGGTAAAAGGCAGTAAACACCCTGGACAGGTGGACACACACACACACACACACACACACACACACACACACACACACAATTTTTAGTACCTCATGCAGCGACCCTGACCAGGATGAAGTTATGCTAAATTGTGTCTGCATTCATAATTTTGGCAGAGTTTTTCCACTGGACGACCTTCCTGACGCAGCCCTCCTTATTCTATCCGGACTTGAGACTGGCACTGAGGGCACACATGCACCCCCGCCACCAAAACATACCTGTTCATTCATACCTGTTCATTCATACCTGTTCATACCTTTTCATACCTGTGTAGACGCCTGACCAGTCGATAGCACTGTGCAGATTTGAACCCTGAGGGTACTGAGGGCACACATGCACCCCCGCCACCAAAACATACAGTGTATCACAAAAGTGAGTACACCCCTCACATTTCTGCAGATATTTAAGTATATCTTTTCATGGGACAACACTGGCAAAATGTCACTTTGACACAATGAAAAGTAGTCTGTGTGCAGCTTATATAACAGTGTAAATTTATTCTTCCCTCAAAATAACTCAATATACAGCCATTAATGTCTAAACCACCGGCAACAAAAGTGAGTACACCCCTTAGTGAAAGTTCCTGAAGTGTCAATATTTTGTGTGGCCACCATTATTTCCCAGAACTGCCTTAACTCTCCTGGGCATGGAGTTTACCAGAGCTTCACAGGTTGCCACTGGAATGCTTTTCCACTCCTCCATGACGACATCACGGAGCTGGCGGATATTCGAGACTTTGCGCTCCTCCACCTTCCGCTTGAGGATGCCCCAAAGATGTTCTATTGGGTTTAGGTCTGGAGACATGCTTGGCCAGTCCATCACCTTTACCCTCAGCCTCTTCAATAAAGCAGTGGTCGTCTTAGAGGTGTGTTTGGGGTCATTATCATGCTGGAACACTGCCCTGCGACCCAGTTTCCGGAGGGAGGGGATCATGCTCTGCTTCAGTATTTCACAGTACATATTGGAGTTCATGTGTCCCTCAATGAAATGTAACTCCCTAACACCTGCTGCACTCATGCAGCCCCAGACCATGGCATTCCCACCACCATGCTTGACTGTAGGCATGACACACTTATCTTTGTACTTCTCACCTGATTGCCACCACACATGCTTGAGACCATCTGAACCAAACAAATTAATCTTGGTCTCATCAGACCATAGGACATGGTTCCAGTAATCCATGTCCTTTGTTGACATGTCTTCAGCAAACTGTTTGCGGGCTTTCTTGTGTAAAGACTTCAGAAGAGGCTTCCTTCTGGGGTGACAGCCATGCAGACCAATTTGATGTAGTGTGCGGCGTATGGTCTGAGCACTGACAGGCTGACCCCCCACCTTTTCAATCTCTGCAGCAATGCTGACAGCACTCCTGCACCTATCTTTCAAAGACAGCAGTTGGATGTGACGCTGAGCACGTGCACTCAGCTTCTTTGGACGACCAACGCGAGGTCTGTTCTGAGTGGACCCTGCTCTTTTAAAACGCTGGATGATCTTGGCCACTGTGCTGCAGCTCAGTTTCAGGGTGTTGGCAATCTTCTTGTAGCCTTGGCCATCTTCATGTAGCGCAACAATTCGTCTTTTAAGATCCTCAGAGAGTTCTTTGCCATGAGGTGCCATGTTGGAACTTTCAGTGACCAGTATGAGAGAGTGTGAGAGCTGTACTACTAAATTGAACACACCTGCTCCCTATGCATACCTGAGACCTAGTAACACTAACAAATCACATGACATTTTGGAGGGAAAATGACAAGCAGTGCTCAATTTGGACATTTAGGGGTGTAGTCTCTTAGGGGTGTACTCACTTTTGTTGCCGGTGGTTTAGACATTAATGGCTGTATTTTGAGTTATTTTGAGGGAAGAATAAATTTACACTGTTATATAAGCTGCACACAGACTACTTTTCATTGTGTCAAATTTTCATTTTGTCAGTGTTGTCCCATGAAAAGATATACTTAAATATCTGCAGAAATGTGAGGGGTGTACTCACTTTTGTGATACACTGTACCTGTTCATTCATACCTGTTCATACCTGTTCATACCTGTTCATACCTTTTCATACCTGTGTAGACGCCTGACCAGTCGATAGCACTGTGCAGATTTGAACCCTAGATCTCAGTGGTACTGGGTTGGTATATTTGAATTACTGTAGTATTTTATATATTTTATTTATTTTGTAAGTGTATTTAAAGGACACAATCATCTTTTTTACCCACAAATCCACACTTAAACTCACTCTATCATTTGATTGGATGATTTTATTGGATGTGTATTGTGAGTTACGCTGCCGTTATTTCGGGCCCTCAGCGATGCGACAGTAACATGTTCTCTCCAGCCCTCATCACTGATCTAATCACCGTCTGTGTGGAGGGACTGATTACATTTCATTAGCCTCTGATTCCATTGAGCCATGATTCATTTACATACTAATTAATGATCTGACACAGCCGTTTCATGTTCACAGTCCAAACGATTCTGCTTTTAATCGTTTTCATTCTGAAGATTATCGAGTGTGAAATCAGCAGATTAGCATCAAAGTTACAGAAATAAACGATTAACGTTCGTCTTCAGCAGACAGTTTAGAATATCCAGACCGGCACCTTATACTGAGATCCAAACCCACCAATAAAATCAATCAATCAATCAATCAATCAATCTGTCATGGAACAGAAGCTGCTGGATCACAGACGACTCTGTCCACAGTCAGGTAAGCTTCACATCACTGTGGGCTTAGAGAATCCTTTACAAGCTCCTTCAGCAAAACTGGAAACTTAGAACTGATCACACATGAAAATAAATAACAGTCTTTAAACCCATGAAAGTGTAAAGCTTGCTCGACTGTGGACAGGTCGTTTTGGGTCAAAAGCACAATTTAATATTTGTTTCTGTAGTGGCAGAAATCAAGACAGGCTGTGTCCCAAATGTCCTCCTACACTCTACATGATTGCACACATTACTGTATATAATACAACATAATAACCTCTACACTACATGTGATGCTTCATGTGACCCGTCTGGACTGATTCAGGATCAGTTATTTTTAGATTAATATTTTTTTCGCTTTAGCTTCTATTTTACACACATAACAGGACTGTTCATTATTAGGGTCAAATATGAAGGCACACACACACACACACACACACAAAATAAAGTTTCCAAATGATTTGATGTCCTTCATTAACTATTCTCCATAAAACAAGCTACTGCATCTCACAGTCTGTAATAAAATCAGCCAGCGGGGCGAAATGTGCAGGAATTACTCACCAGCTTTATTTTTAATGCACATTATTAGTGTTTGTGTGTGTGTGTGTGTGAAGTGGTGGGTGACTGGTGTAATCTTTGCAAATGCTCTTCATCCAGCTTGTGTGTGTGTGTGTGTGTGTTGGAGACCCTCACTGTACATTAATTTCGCCCACTCTGTAATTACATAAATGTGCCATCTGACGCCACACATCACACTCAACCCACAATAACAATAACAGTAATCACCACACACTCACACACACACTCATGTATGGTTCTGGGTGGTGATGTTCAGATACCCTTCTCTTTGGCTGGTGATCCTAAAGGGAGATTGTTCATTACTGGTCATGGACTGGTGACGTCACACCTTCTGGTTTTATGATTAAACTGGGGCAGGGTTATTAATTATCCTGAGATGAATTATTCCTCCTCCTCATGTGAGTTTTAAGAGACTCTGTTACTTTAACTCTGATATAAAATATTCCGGACTGTAGAACATGAACTCACTCATAATCACAGATTCATTCCAGAGTTTTAATATTAATTTTAATGATTTATTTTATTAATACAGAAACACGACGATGTTTAAATATAAAAATGAGTCAGATATTCAGATCAAAATCACTTCAACAATATTGAGTTACAGTCGATAGATCTCTACATTCAAGAACTCTATAAACTCAACAAACACACACACACACACACACACACACATACACAGGCTCATTCACACAGTGTAAAATGGCACAGGTTTGGCGTTGGTCTGGATTCTGTGTTCAGTATGAAGAACTGATTTTCTTTATCCTTCACTTAAAACCACCTCGTCACTTTCAGGCGGTTCTGGTTTCCAGACAGTAAACACAGCGAGTTACTGTACATTATTACAGCCGTACTAAAATAAACGAAATCTAAACACGGCAGCCTTTATAGAGCTGCTGAAATATTGCATCCTATCAGTCTGACGTTTTAATTTCACAAGAAAATATTTTCTCTACTAGCAAAATGTAAACATCAGCGTGTACAGGACTTATATCAGGAATACATCATGTTTCTTAATGTCTATAAAAGGTAGATATTATTTAATACAAACTGTTTCTAATCCTGTACTGATTCACTGCCTGAAATATAGTCAGATTTAGCACAGCACGATCGATTAGAGTTTTTAATTCATTATTAATTTTACTGAAGTATTACAGTATAATTATATTACAGATAGGAAACGTTTACCAACTAATGTTAATAATATTAAAAATAAAACTGGTACCAACTGTGCTTGAAACCCTAAAAAAGATAATTTATTTTTATTATTATTTTTATGTATTTTGGTTCATTAAAATTAGCTTCTGTTTGATTCTCTTCTTTAAAACGAGGTAAATTAGGGTGAATCTTACTAAATCAAACTGGAGATGCAAACAACAGTTAAATTAATCTAATAAAACATTTGAAATGAAGTTTTATTGTCAGGACACACGGTGGGTTTGTTGAGGTTCGTTGACGCTGAATGTGCCAAAAGCCCTTAAATATAAATAGAACATCAGTCACCACTAAGATTCTCTAATGAATTATAACTTCATCATTAGCATTAATGATATAGATCATAACGAACTGATCTGATTCATCACCACAGTCTGATCACATCAATAGAATTCGATTCACTAGATTTAACATTTGTAAACAAAATCACAAACATTTTGGTCCCGTGAAATTTAAGATTCATGAAGATCTGTACAGAATCAGACGTGAAGCTCGTCATGTTAAACACGGATAAAGAAAAAAAACTACAAATATAAACCCAAAATAATCATCATATAGTAAAGAAAAGATCAGAAAGATCAGAGAGATCAGAACTGGTGACATTTACAGGACTTTGCTTTAAATAAATGAAGCACTTGGTGTGAACTCGGCCGGTTCGAGTTTTTCTCTCTTCAGGATTTTTGCAGTTTGAGGGTTTTTTCTCTGGCAGCCCTTTAAACTCTGATAGTTCCAACAACTACTGGGATTTCCTCCAGTCTTTAATATTCCACACACACACACACACACACACACACACACACACACACACACACACACACACACACTGTGCCTTAAAAAGTATTCATCCCTCAAATTCTATTACTCATTATAATGTCTCATATTGCACTTAAACTCAGTCAGGAAATAAAATAAATCTCAGTCTAGAAAACAAAGACAGTAAAAAACCTTTAAGAAAACGTTTACATTTATTTATTTATTCTGATTGTAAGATGATGTTCACTTTTGTTCTATTGATGACAGGACCAGTAGTTCCAGGTTACCCATAATTCATCAGTGCAGGTTCAATATAAAACACTGATGATTTTGTTTTGTGACTCCAGTTCACCTCACTTACAGGTTTTGTACTGTGGGGGGAGAACATGTCAAACTCTACACAGAAAGGACCTGGATCGCACCAGATGGGAATTGAACCCAGGACCTTCTCACTGTGAGGCTACAGCGCCACCCATTGAGCCACGGAAAAAGTGAGATAGTAAAAAACTATTCACACCAAAATGAAATCAGAGATCAGAACTGATTAAAGACGATCTAAGAGACTCACGGCTGTTTGTGTTTGATTTCAATATAAAAACTAATAATGAAACGAACACAAATCCCCGTCTGAACCAATCACATCCCTGATATAAGAGGGAGAAACACTTCTATAGGCACTGAACAGATTCATTTATTTAATTTTTGCAAAAATTCACATTTATTAAACACTAAACGTTTCTTAAAAAACAATTAATTAGATGAGAGCCATCGAGATTTAAGGCCACGACCAGACAAAACTAAAGGCGTAGTTATACTTAACCTGTAAAATCATTTCAACTTTTAACAGATCAGATGAATGAATTAAGAGTGTAAACACATCCTGGAACTGTTCTGAACAGTTTTAGCTGCGGGTCACCAATACTCACAGGTTTAGGACCTGGTCTACGTCTAATAAAGCTTCTAACAAACCGTCCTTCATCTCCGTCTGTTTCAGGGTTTCTGTTTTCTTACGTCACGTCTTACCAAAATGTTCTAATGAAAGATTTTGGTAGCAGTTTGGTTGGTGTTGTTGGTGGCAGAATGATCCACTAATATTACCAACCACACTTAACCAAATCTAGTTACCAAATCTAGTTACCAAATCTAGTCTGTATAGTAGAAATGAAAATAATGAGGTTATGGAATTCAGATAAAATCTTATTCCAGTGGTTCCCAGTGTACAGAGGTGTGATAAAGTAATTGCCCCCCGTTACATTATTGCATTTATCACATTAAATATTTTTATATAAATAAACAAAACACAATTTTACATGATTAAAAACACAAATATTTTATAGGAGCTAAATGATCTGCAGTAAGCTAATTAACACACTGGGTGTTTCTGTTGACCTGAACCCATCAGAGATGTTGTGGCCGCATCACAAACACGCAGTTTGTGCCCAAAATCCAGCAGTGCGTCTGATTTAAATAAGATAGAGGAGCAACAACGTCCCCACAGGGATAAACAACCACCAATAAATTATGGATGGTGGACACAGCTACTGCTTTTAGTTTATGGTGGTTACTTTTTTATAGGTGTTGAATAACTTTTATTCTAAAATAAATAGAATGATGTATTTATTACAGTGGGTTTTGACTCAGGTTCCTTTTGTGTAACATATTTACAATAAATTGTGCAGAATAAGTACAAATGCTTCTAATATAATATAATTATCATGTTTATAATTAGTTTAATTAAGAAAAACTGAATTCTCTCTTTGGCTAGACGACCCAGGACATTCAGGTGTCCTCTAAAATTCATTCAGGTATTTTTTATCCTGACTGGGAATAAATGGAACCAGTTTCAGTTCCAATCTCGACTTTCACTATTACAACGTTTATTTTTAACATTCGGCTCCTTTTCAGTTTAAATAAATCTTTCACTTTTTATTTTCTGCTCATTTGTTCCTACTCTGATATTCCAAACTGACCTGATTCAGGAGTGAGAAAATAAAAATATAAACACTAAAATCTGATTTATTTAATCTGACTGAATTTTATTTATAAATGACACTCGCTGCGTCTCTTACTGAGTTACTTTTCACTCCTTCTCTTGTTTAACAATCTAGTTCCTATAAGGACGTTTATGGAATATTATGATTTTATTATTGATTCATTTCTGCCCTGTGCTTTTATCACATGGATCTGAACACTGACGCTCTTATTTATATTTGAAGTGTTTTTTTATGCTTTTTGTTTCAGTGATTCCACTTTTCTTATTTCACCAAAACAAAATCTGAACCCTCAGTTCTTCTGTTTCCTCTCTAAATTGTTTTATGTTTTTGTCTGACGCGATTATAAAGCGATGTTTGCCCATCCTCGTCCTCCTTTCCCATCTCGAGGGTTTTTTTCAGGACGAGCTTCTCTAGCTGTTCTCTAACCCTAACCCTAGCACATTTAAACAACAGCCACTCAAACACATGAACTCAGACGCTGGAACCAATCCTGCTGATTTCAGGACTCGAACCTCTCAGCTTGAATTATTCTCTGCACCCTTGGTCTCGGTTCGAGGGCCCCGGGGTCATTATAAGGATGAAGAGCTCTGGCTGTAATGCCGCAGTACCAGACACTCGTATTTGGGCGACGACCCAGACGTGGGAGAGTTTGAGATGCTTCCTGATGCTGAATCTCTGAACGGTGATGGCGGCGTCAGTGCAGGAATTTCATCCAGTTCATCCGTAGCTGGCAGAGACTCCGGTACCGCCCCTCCCACAATCACGTCCTTGATTCCTGAGGCGCCAGTGAGAGGGCAGGACGGGGACGGACAGGTTCCGTTCGACTCCACCGGTGGAAGGGGCTGAACTTCGGCATAAGCAGTCATGGTGGCCGGCATAGAAATGTCTCTGGACAGGAAGTAAGGGGGCGGGACTTTGGAGGAGAGCTGGGGTGAATTGGAAAGCATCATACTGTTCAGCTCACTGATGTTAGCGGTGAAGCGGTTCACCACGCAGCTGATCTGCTCCATTAATGAGCCCTGTGATGAGCTGGTGACTCCGCCCACAACCCCAGCAGCTCCACCTCCAGCTCCAGCAGCCCCACCCACACACGAGGTGCTTTCTCTGTGCGTGCGCTGGCTAACGTAGTGGCTAACGCTAATGAGCTGCTCATCATCAGCACCCTGGCTCTGTGCAAAAATGGCTCCTGTTCTTTGATTCGCCGTGCTGATGGGTGACGGTGTCTGGGGTCGATACGTGATTGGATATCGCTCCTCGGCGTCTGCGACTTCGTAAAGCATTTTGTCGTTAGCGCTCTCAGGCTTGATGTCCTCCGATGATTTAGAAAAAGGTTTAATCACCGCTGTCTGGTTGTTCTCGCGTTTTTTGATGTGAAAGGAAAAGCGCTGCCACAGGTGGCCACCTTTGGAATTACGCTCTGTCTGCGCCCATGTGACTGATTTACCGTTAGAGCTGAAAAAAAACCCAAATATACAAAATTAATATCAGATAAATTCAAACAAATATTCAGTGTTTCTGTTTATGCAAATTTATGCTCAGTCAGACAGTGAGGACACGACGGTCTGCTTCATATTTATGTTCCAATTCAAATACTGATAATAAAGAGTTTAAATAATATTTAAATCTCAATATTCTTTCAAAAATTTTAGTAAATTATAAAAAACTACAGTAAAATAAAAAAATATTATATTAAAAATGTGCAAATACAAAGAAAAACAAAAACATGGGGCTGAATTCTTTTTTAAGATGGTGAAGATGAATAAATGTTTTATTTATTTATTTGTAGTGAAAGATATTTTGAGGTCCACATGATCATTAATGTAATCATGTTAAAGGTTCACTAAAAGGTTAAAGCACTTACTGGAATGAGACACACACAGACACACACACACACACACACACACACACTGTAATTACTGAAAAGCCTGACACACACACACACACACACACGCACACACACACCCTCTGACCTGAGCGTTTCCTTGGATGACGGGCATCTCCTCCACAGGTTAGCCAGGCTGCTGGTGGGCGGCGGCACCTTTTTACCCAGACCAACATGCATGCGCACGGCGGTGGTCGTGGTGAACGCACTCCGTACGTTACGCTCCGGTTTCACCAGGATGACGTAAACCTTCGGCGCGAACATGCAGCCGAGTGCCACCGTGCCGCTGAGGCTCACCGAGAAACACGTCGTCACGATTTTATAGTCGGAACCGAAGTAGATGGGCACAAATGCCAGCCAGATGACGCAGGTGGTGTACATGGTGAAGGCCACGTGTTTGGCCTCGTTAAAGTTCGCCGGCACGTTTCGCGTCTTGAAGGCGTAAAAGGTACAGCTGAGGATTAGCACACCGTTGTAGCCTAGCGGTGCCACCACGCCCAGGTTGCTGGTGTTGCAGATTAATCTCACCTCTCGGATGGACGGGTAATGGAAGACCACGTCGGGCGGTTCCATCACCAGCAGCGCCACAATGATACCCAGCTGTACCAGGACGAGGAAGGACGAGATGGTTACCTGGGCGCATGAACTAACCAAGCGCGGTTTCTTGGTGCAGATCTTTTTCTTGCTGCCGGCCAGGATCCGAGCGATGCGATTGGTCTTGGTCACGAGAGCTGAGTAGCTTAGCGCCGGGGCCAAGCCGACGCCCAGACGCTGCAGGAGGCAGGAAATGATCTGAGGCTTATAAATCAGGCAGAAGGTGCAGATGTAACCCAGACCGATCCCGAACAGAATGACGTAGCAGAGCTCGCGGCTCGACGACTTCACCACCGGAGTGTCACGGTACACCACGAACACGGCGGCCACGAAAAACGTCACCACCAGGCCGAGGCAGGCGAAAACCACCGCGGCGATCGGCTCCGGATCCCCCCAACGGAGATACTCGACCGGGACTGGGTCACAACCTAACGAGGGAGAGGAAACGAGGACGGACGTGAGAATGTGAAATGAGTGAGAGAAACAGGACCTTCCTTCAGTTCCTGCATTTAAAACTAAATATTTATTTAAAAACAGTTTGAGGAGCGTTTAGAATCTCAGCTGTGCTTCTGGCCTGATGGGACGGGACGGGCTAACTGGGCCGTGTCTAAGGGAGGGAAGGTTGGATGTGTATGTAAACTTTTGACTCCACTCGTGAGTTACATACAGTGTATCACAAAAGTAAGTACACCCCTCACATTTCTGCAATTATTTCATTATATCTTTTCATGGGACAACACTATAGACATGAAACTTGGATATAATTTAGAGTAGTCAGTGTACAGCTTGTATAGCAGTGTAGATTTACTGTCTTCTGAAAATAACTCAACACACAGCCATTAATGTCTAAATAGCTGGCAACATAAGTGAGTACACCCCACAGTGAACATGTCCAAATTGTGCCCAAATGTGTCGTTGTCCCTCCCTGGTGTCATGTGTCAAGGTCCCAGGTGTAAATGGGGAGCAGGGCTGTTAAATTTGGTGTTTTGGGTACAATTCTCTCATACTGGCCACTGGATATTCAACATGGCACCTCATGGCAAAGAACTCTCTGAGGATGTGAGAAATAGAATTGTTGCTCTCCACAAAGATGGCCTGGGCGATAAGAAGATTGCTAACACCCAGAAACTGAGCTACAGCATGGTGGCCAAGGTCATACAGCGGTTTTCCAGGACAGGTTCCACTCGGAACAGGCTTCGCCAGGGTCGACCAAAGAAGTCGAGTCCACGTGTTCGGCGTCATATCCAGAGGTTGGCTTTAAAAAATAGACACATGAGTGCTGCCAGCATTGCTGCAGAGGTTGAAGATGTGGGAGGTCAGCCTGTCAGTGCTCAGACCATACGCCGCACACTGCATCAACTCGGTCTGCATGGTCGTCATCCCAGAAGGAAGCTGACGCACAAGAAAGCCCGCAAACAGTTTGCTGAAGACAAGCAGTCCAAGAACATGGATTACTGGAATGCCCTGTGGTCTGACGAGACCAAGATAAACTTTTTTGGCTCAGATAATGTCCAGCATGTGTGGCGGCGCCCTGGTGAGAAGTACCGAGACAACTGTATCTTGCCTACAGTCAAGTATGGTGGTGGTAGCATCATGGTCTTGGGCTGCATGAGTGTTGCTGGCACTGGGGAGCTGCAGTTCATTGAGGGAAACATGAATTCCAACATGTACTGTGACATTCTGAAACAGAGTATGATCCCCTCCCTTCGAAAACTGGGCCTCATGGCAGTTTTCCAACAGGATAACGACCCCAAACACAACCTCCAAGATGACAACTGCCTTGCTGAGGAAGCTGAAGGTAAAGGTGATGGACTAAACCCAATTGAGCACCTGTGGCGCATCCTCAAGTGGAAGGTGGAGGAGTTCAAGGTGTCTAACATCCACCAGCTCCGTGATGTCATCATGGAGGAGTGGAAGAGGATTCCAGTAGCGACCTGTGCAGCTCTGGTGAATTCCTTGCCCAGGAGGGTTAAGGCAGTGCTGGATAATAATGGTGGTCACACAAAATATTGACACTTTGGGCACAATTTGGACATGTTCACTGTGGGGTGTACTCACTTATGTTGCCAGCCATTTAGACATTAATGGCTGTGTGTTGAGTTATTTTCAGAAGACAGTAAATCTACACTGCTATACAAGCTGTACACTGACTACTACTGACTAGTTATATCCAAGTTTCATTTCTATAGTGTTGTCCCATGAAAAGATATAATAAAATATTTGCAGAAATGTGAGGGGTGTACTCACTTTTGTGATACACTGTATATTTATATTAGTGTGAACAAGGAGCAGAAGATTTCAGTCGTTTATTAAAAATTCCTGCTGAACCACCCGCTGTACAGAAACGAAGCTTCTCACAGTTACAGAGACTCCGAGACTCTCGGCTTCGTTTCTCTTTATTTGTATTTATTATTCGGACGGCGAAGTCTGAATGTGGTGCGCTCATTTTTTATTCATCACTTACATTAATAATTCATCACTACGGTTAAGATTTTACTCCAGTGCTGTTCAAACACTCGTTTATCTCAGTCTCGATCATCTACAGACTCAAAACTGAACAGATCTGATGAAGCTCACGTTCAAACCTGCAGCAATAAAACTGC
>NC_086007.1:28272376-28338998 GCF_030014385.1 Trichomycterus rosablanca
TAATTATCAGGTTACTCTTATCATAGTTTCTTATACGTAAGATTCAGTATGATGCAGCTTAACACAAAATAAATCTCACATCTCACCGAACTGCTGTCGGTGATTTTATAGGAACAAAAACAAAAAACAGGATAAAATAAAAACAAAATAAAAACAGAGCTGCAGCCTGGAGTGAGACTCAAGAACAGAAAAAAACAGGAAACAAATAAATAAACGTGTGCTTAATAAAACGTGTTAGAACTTCATGTCTTTATTGTTTATTGAGGTGAGATGTGATGTTTGTTTGCACTTACTGCTGCAGGTTCGGTTGTATTTGGGGTTCTCCTGAGCGTGACCCTTCAGTCTGCACTGGAACCGATGCTGCCAGAACTCGGGGAACCACGGGTTACGCTGGTTATTGTCCGGACGTAATTTTAAATAATAATCGTCAAACCACTTGACGTCTGCAGATCGCAGCTTTATGGTGATTCCACCGGCAGCCTCACGCGTGTAACCGTCTGTCACATCGTACCGGTCGGCCCAGCCGTCACTGAGGAACATAAAGAGACGAAAGAGACGTTAAGATCAGAGACACCAGAGTCGTTCTTATGTAGCATCATAAAGCTTTCAACGTGGAAAAGTGGTGAATTAAGGGTGAGTTCCTGACTACGTTCCTGATGATGCTAGCAAACATGAACCAGTTCTAGGGTTCAGTTCCACCTAGTGCCCAACGTTTCTTGGTGATGTTTGACCCACTGTGACCCTGACCAGGATGAAGTGATTAGTGGAAACGAACTGAACAAAAAACAAACAAACAATATTTTAGTCACACTGCTAACCCTTACTCTCACATATCCACCCCACACATAGAGGGTCCACGGCACCGGGTTCTAATCTCCGTCTGCAGGGGATGATGTCAGAACATGCTGCGCTGTGATTGGCTGAAACTGTATTCATGACTTTGGTGTTTATGTGGGAACCCAAGTAATATAAGAGTGAACGAACAAAATCAGCGGGGAGTAACAGAGTAAGTGTAAGAACGTGGGGCGAAACAGATGGATAAAAACTAGAAAATTAGGGTGCAGGGTGTCAGACTGAGAGGAACGAAGAAAAAAACAATAAAAACTTGAGTACGAGGGAGCAGAACAGAACAGATTTCAGCTAAACTAACAGATCTGGGTGAAACAGTCGGGGCCCAAATGACAGTTTATTCACCAAAACTGAAAATGTGTTTAATGTTTAAATGTAGAACAAAAATGAAGAAACACAAAATAATAAAGTGAAATGACTTCAAATATCTCTTAAATCTGGACAGATTTACTGTTTGAAAAGATTTTTAAACATAAAATGTCGCTGCATAAGTTTAGAGATCAAACACGAGTCCCCGGTACCCACACTGGTTTGTGGCTCCCACTGTACCAGCTGCACCACCATGCCAGCACCTTTATGTTATTGATTCTATTAAAAATCTGTCTGTCTGAAATGTATTCTCCCTCGTGTGTCTCTCTCTCTCTCTGTCTCAACCAAGATCATTAATCACCACTCTGTCATGTTCTTCTGGGAAACCTTTAATCACCTTTAGCTGAATGTAACACACACACACACACACACACACACCAGTGTCAAAATGACCTCTAAATTCTGCCTGTTGTTAATGAACTAAACCTTTTAAGCTATAAACTCTTCCTCAGAAATCTTTGTTTCCGTGGAGACAGGGAAGATGGATCGTCATGGCGATGGATCTGTCACTGTTTGATTTTTTCTGAGAGACTGATTGTGTAAATATGAACCATTGACTGACTGTGAGGAACTATTTATAGACTCCAGTACTGACCTGTCTGTCTGTCTGTGTGTGTATCGTTCCTTCTCTGTAAGTCTATCAGTCTGTCTGAGTGTGTGTGTGTGTGTGAAGATCTGTCTGCTGTCCTCACATGTACACACTTATACTGTAGGTGTGTAAAATCAGATCGACGCCTCGTCTGTCACACGACTGTGGTCGCCCTGTCACCATGGCAACACTGACAGACTGCAGTGTGCATCTCCGCACACCTATACACACTAACAAACAAACACACACACACACACACACACACACACACACACACACTCTGAATTATTGGTCATGAGTCAAAACCAGAATGAATGATGATTTGTATCTCATTCACCGAGTTAATGTGTGGGCGAACCGCAGTTATCTATGGACTTCAAAAAGCTGTTTGTGCGTGTGATGTGTGTGTGATGTGTGTGATGTGTGAGTGTGAGTGTAAAAGTTTTCAAGTGAGAACATCTGCACCTTCCACCCCTCCCAACACCCCACACACTAATAATCAGTTCTGTTTCCTGCAGCTGAATTTCTGTATCACACACCAACACAAGCAAATAAAGCCAACACTGATCCTGTCACACCCCACACACACACACACACAGTTTCTACACCTACTGTACAATATTCACTATAAAACACCGACAGATAAATGAGAAATAAATTAAACAACCTGATTAAATGATTAAATGAGTGAACGTTTATAACGAGTCCGGAATCTTCTGTTCAGGTGGAACTGCATGATGAGCAATTGACTTTTTTTTTAGATCTACAAATCTGTTATAAATCTACAAAGTCAAAGTCAAAAGCAAAATTAGAAGCTTCCTGTTGGGATCAGAAGTGGGTGATTGAGGTGAGAAGAACCACGATGGTAAGATTCCCTCACAGCCGTTCATTAACACTGAAAACGACTGAACAGCAGAGAAACATCTGTACGGTCCTGACATTAAACAGTGTCAAAAATTTCATTACTCAACTAATTTGTTAATTGAACATCACAAAGAGGAGAGTTATTGATTTACTTAATTAATTTGCCCTCCACACCTGTTCCACACAAGGGTTCTTATTATTTTATAGTGAAACAATCTCTAACCAGTAAACCCAGAGTAAAGCCAGATTCCATGAACGGTCAGGAAGGAATCAGATGCTTCACAAAAACATCAGATCAAAATGCTGGTGTTTAATTCTGTACTGTATGTAAATCCCGCTACAGCTTTCAGGTTCTGCTCATCATGGTTCAGCTTCCTGGTCCTGGCTTTCATTTCTACAAGTTTCAAAAGAATTCTGCCCTGTTACGAGCTTTCATTGAAATAAATTGTAATAGTTTGCACGTTGTACTGTAATATTTCTTCTCTCGTTCCCGGTTATGAAGGAGATGAAGATTTATTTATTGTTCCTGAATCTGTGAGACTGAAGTTACAGCGATATCTGAATGGAGTGTTTGATAGTTCTGACCTTTATGGGGAGGATTAACGTGTTTCAAACCTTTCAACAGATACGATCCGATATTTATGGTGAAGAGTTTGACATTTATTTAAAAGGCGGTGTGTATGTGTGTGTGTGTGTGTGGGGGGGGGGGGGGTCGGTGGTGTATATGTTCCAGACAGTGAGTGAAATAAACATGTAAAGAGTAAAAATGTTTTTATAGAAACTAAACAGACATTAACGAGTTTATCAAGTTAAATGAGGTGTGAAAAATAGAGTAAAGAATTATAGAAACTGAGCAAAGTGAGAACGAGACAATCGAGGTTCCTGCAGCAGAGACACAATAATAAAAAATCTGATCATCATGAGCGAGTGAACGATGAGACACACGGCAAAAACAATCAAAAATCCAAGTACATTATTTATCCCTAAAATACTAAAAAATCCAGTCACACACACACACACACACACACACACACACAGATGATAAGTACACTACTGACACTGTGTGTGTGTGTGTGTGAGTGTGTTTGTGAGTGTGTCCACTAAGTGTCAGTTGACAACATTCTTTTTAGAGAATTTGAAATAGGATTAAATACATCTCATACACACACACACACACAGATACACACTCACAATTTACACAGTTATCTTTCTATCAAAGCGTGTGACACACACACACACACACACTCTCTCTCTCTCTGATTTTCATTCTGCTGTGCAATACAGTGTTGTTGCCATGGTAACAGCCAGTAGGATGGGGATAGGCTCAGGATTCTCTCATCCTCAGAGAAGGAGATACAGTGCAACATAAATAGAACTATTATGGGATGGATTCTGGGGTAAATGTAACATTCAGTACATGTTTACACTTACTGCACCATATCAGACCTGCATCACCCACCCATCACAGAACCAACACTCACAGCACAACCCCAACCACACTGATACTGCAGATCTTCAGAAAACCCTCGTCAGTAAACACGGTTCATCTCTGCATGTACAAACACCATAAAACTCTACAACAACTCGTTCTCGTTTAAGAACACATGAGCTTTAACAGTCATTTAACAGGGAAGTCAATGCCAATCCACCTTCTGCACATGTGCTAAACTGGCCTGCCTACAGTCCAGAGCTGCCTCACACTGAATACCTACAGTGCACAGTATATTTAAAGTACAGTACTTACAGCTCAGTACGTACCGTACGTTCATTCATTCTCTCTCTCTCTCTCTCTCTCACACACACACACACACAAACACACTCACACATTCACACACACACTCACACATTCACACACACACACACTCACTCATTCACAGACACACACTCACTCATTCACACACACACACAGACTCACTCATTCACACACACACACACACACTCACTCATTCACACAAACACACACACAGACACTTACACACTCACTCACTTATTCACACAAACACACACACAGACACTTACACACTCACTCACTTATTCACACAAACACACACACAGACACTTACACACTCACTCACTCATTCACACACACACACACACACACACACACACACACACACACAGACTGTGGAATCATTGAACTGTTTCTGCCTCTTTGATTTTGATCATGTGGGTTCTCACAACTAGTATGCGGTTCTAAAATCTTTGATGTGGTTCTTAAATCTTTGATGTCGTAAGTGTGTTCCTCTATGCCAGCAGCGCTCAGTTTAGCCCAATGACGCAGTAAACCAGAAGACAGGGTGGTGATTTGGGAAAGGGGCGTATTAACTGTGGTCGCCCTGTCACCATGGTAAGCGAGAGTGATTTGTAAGGCATGTAAATAACATACACTGTGTGTGTGTGTAAATAAACTGTTGTCTGGAGTTTAAACTCATCCTTGGGATCTGGGATTGATCATGACCTCCGGTCGCTGTCTGTGAGGAGTTTTGTATATTCTCCCCATGTTCCTCTGGGTACTTTGAATTGATCTCACCTCCTAAAAGCTGATGATGAGCAGCTCTATACTGCACTGAGTGTGTGTTTGAGTGGGTGAATGGGTAAGTATATGATGCCAATCTGTGCAGGGACTGTTTCTGCATGGCCTGGACCCACTGCAACCCTGATCAGTGAAAATAAATGTTACCGAATCATAATTAATATATTAATAAAGGATTAAGGAAGACTTTATGATGATGTCAAAATGATGACCAAGAATCCTCAATGATGTCATAGTCCTGATGATGGTGATGTCACAATCCTGACTGTGATGATGATGACGACGATGATGGAGTAAAATGGCTATAATGCAGATAATAATGACAACAAAAAAGTCCATAATGATGTCACAATGCTGTTGGCAATGACTGAGGTGTTTATGACGATGTCACAGTGCTGATGATGACGATGATGTGATTACTGCCTGTTACTAAACGTATTTTGCTGAAATGAAGGTTTGTGTGTATGTAGGAGACAGTCCCAGAGTTGATGACAGTAATAAATGTGATAAATATTAGAAGGTTGTTAATAAAGTCACACTGTTGATGACGATGATGATTTAAAAATAAGAATAAAATGATGATGATGATGATGATGATGAAGATGTTCGTCTGTGAGTCCAAACTTCACTTCGTTTATCACACACTCCATCACTCTGACTCTTTCAGCCCCTCCGTCCTCGTTCACTTCAGTCCTCGTTAATTTAAATCTGATCACTGATCACTTTTATTAAAGTCTTTTATTCCTCCCCCCGGTTCCTTTTATTTATCACCTCGTCGCCCCTCAGACTTTAATTACTGCTTTTATTTCCTCATTTATTTCACTTTCTCCATTCATTCCTCTGTCTGTATCCCTCACGTTCACCAATAATCCTCTCATCAATCCCTCCATCTAAACTGGGACAGACCTGCCGACCAGCAGGAACTCCTCGGCCAGGTTCTGTCGTCTCATGGCCATCAGGATGCCGCGGACAGTCATGCCCTCACAGAAACACACCACCACTCGAGCTTTCGGGAGACGCATACGGAGTTTCACCAGCAGACGATCGAAGCTCTGCTCCCCCGCGTTACTCCAGATCTTATCAGAGTGGGCGATACAGATTCCCTCCTTCAGCGCCATCTCCTTAAACGCTGCCATCCCGCTTTCACCGTAGTTACCTAGAAAGAGACCAACCGAGAGAGCAAGACATTCAGCATCACTTTTATTATTATATGATTATTATTGTTCTTTATTTTTCTGCACACTTTTCTGTTTTTTATTCTCTATAATTCTCACTGTTTTCTTTCACTTGTTTCTGTTTGTTCGGTTCATGAAGCAGCGCTGAACTTTATTTCTCTCTTTATTAATCACGTAATCTTTATTTATCTTTTACTTCCTTTTTCTTTTTACTTAATAAAAATAAGAAAAAAACAAAGATACGTTTTCATGTGAATGTGTGTGTAGTGTGTGTGGTGTGTATAGTGTGTGTGTGTGTGTGTGTGTGTGGTGTGTGTAGTGTGTGTGTTGAAGGTGGGCACTGGTGTCTACAGAGGCGTGTAAAGTCCTGTAATTAGTCTCACAGTGAGAGAATCACTAACCACACACACACACACACACACACACACAAGCTTACACAGACTGGATGGAAAAAGCTAAATGACCAACTAGAATTGTTCCAACACACCTGCAGAGAGAGAGAGAGAGTGTGTGTGAGAGAGAAAGTGTGAAAGAGAGTGTGTGTGTGTGTGTGTGTGTGTGAGAGAGAGAGAGAGAGAATGGAGAGTTAAATACATCATTTTGTTCATTCTTTAAAGAGTGTTACAGACTGGTTCTATGTTAACATGCACGAGCAATTAATACCATAGTGTGTGTGTGTGTGTGTGTGTGTGCAATAACATTATATAACATCACTAATCCTGTATTCATCTGTATACAGTAGGTTCTAAACCAAAGTGCCTAGAAAAAAGTGAACACGACATTATTACAGTGATTATAAAGATGATAGAATTATATATATATATATATATATATATATATGTAAATTAATGCATTAAATAATGTAAGAAAACATTGAAGAAGAATGAACTTTAGAAGGCATGAAAATAAATGTAGAATTGCATTTTTAAATATAAAAACTCATTTTTAAACTAGGGTTAGGGTTAAGTTAAACATTGCAGAAGTACATTTTTTAACTCCAACACAAAGTCTATAAAAATTTATTAAAAAGTATCAAATCTGCATAAAACCACATTATAGATTTTTATTTTAAACATCAGGAGTTACATAATCACACAGAGAACATCATTAAATATTCAGTCCTACATCAGGACCCACAAACGCTGAATTCTCCACGTCCACGTCTCTCATTCTCTCCATATATATACATTCTGTTACCCAGAGTTCCAGTCGGCATGGCGACAGCCCTGGAATATTTAATTTACACTAGCACAAGTGCTCTCTGTTCAAGCATATAGCAACGACACACACACACTCACACACACACACATTATACACACACACTCACACACACACACACACACACACACACATTATACACACACACATTATACACACACACACACACACATTACACACACACACACACACACTCACACACATTATACACACACACATTATACACACACACATTATACACACATTATACACACACACACACATTACACACACTCACATACATTATACAAACACACATTATACACACACACACACACACACACATTACACACACTCACACACATTATACAAACACACATTATACACACACACAGACACACACACACACTCACACACATTATACACACATTATACACACACACATTACACACACTCAGACACATTATACACACACACACACACACACACATTATACACACACACAGACACACACACACTCACACACATTATACACACATTATACACACACACATTATACACACATTATACACACACACATTACACACACTCAGACACATTATACACACACACACACACACACACACACATTACACACACATTATACACACACACTCACACACACACATTACACACACACACACATTATACACACACACATTATACACACACACATTATACACACATTATACACACACACACACATTACACACACTCACACACATTATACAAACACACATTATACACACACACACACACACATTACACACACTCACACACATTATACAAACACACATTATACACACACACACACACACACACACACACATTATACACACATTATACACACACACATTATACACACATTATACACACACACACACACATTACACACACATTATACACACACACATTATACACACATTATACACACACACACACACATTACACACACTCAGACACATTATACACACACACATTATACACACACACACACATTACACACACACACATACACACATTATACACACACACTATACACACATTATACACACACACACACGCACAGGTGCAGAAGCCTCTCGAGCCTCTCCAGACTGACACCTCTCATCCCAGATTCTCACTCTGTCTCAGATCTGAAGGGATTTGCATGTTCTCCCTCTACAGAGCAGAATATCATTAAAGGATTGAAGAAATCTGGAGGAATTTGGGTGTGTAAAGGGTGACGGTGCGAGTCTGAGCTGAACCCCGGTGATCTCTGATCCCTCAGACGCCGCCGCATCAAGAACCTTCGTTCATCAACAGCTAATAGAACCACACGCTGCACACGTTACAGAGAGTATGGGTGTTGGAGCGACCTGCCTGCAGTCATGACCTGTCCCCGATAGAGGATGTGAGGAGAATTTTGAACCCCGAACAATGTGTGTGTGTGTGTGTGTGTGTGTGTGTGGTGGTGGTGGTGGTGGGGGGGGGGCGGGTTTCCACACAGTGCTAGATCATGCATTCAGAAACGTTTTAAAATTTTTTGACTCTTTTCATTCATGAAGTAGCAAAACTTTTCCATCCTGAGTGTTTAATTAATGTTGATTTTCACCTCATCATGAAAGTTTTAAAGCAGCTGATTTTTTATTTTGATGAAGTGTGTATGAAAGTGTATGAAAGTGTGTGTAAAAGTGTGTGTGAAAGTGTGTGTGTGAAAGTGTGTGTAAAAGTGTGTATGAAAGTGTGTATGAAAGTGTGTGTGAAAGTGTGTATAAGAGTGTGTAAAAGTGTGTGTGAAAGTGTGTATGAAAGTGTGTGTGAAAGTGTGTATGAAAGTGTGTGTGAAAGTGTGTATGAAAGTGTGTGTGAAAGTGTGTATGAAAGTGTGTATGAAAGTGTGTATGAAAGTGTGTGTGAAAGTGTGTATGAAAGTGTGTATGAAAGTGTGTATGAAAGTGTGTGTGAAAGTGTGTATGAAAGTGTGTATGAAAGTGTGTATGAAAGTGTGTATGAAAGTGTGTATGAAAGTGTGTGTGAAAGTGTGTATGAAAGTGTGTATGAAAGTGTGTATGAAAGTGTGTGTGAAAGTGTGTATGAAAGTGTGTATGAAAGTGTGTATGAAAGTGTGTGTGAAAGTGTGTATGAAAGTGTGTATGAAAGTGTGTGTGAAAGTGTGTATGAAAGTGTGTATGAAAGTGTGTATGAAAGTGTGTATGAAAGTGTGTGTGAAAGTGTGTATGAAAGTGTGTATGAAAGTGTGTATGAAAGTGTGTGTGAAAGTGTGTATGAAAGTGTGTGTGAAAGTGTGTATGAAAGTGTGTGTGAAAGTGTGTGTGAAAGTGTGTATGAAAGTGTGTATGAAAGTGTGTATGAAAGTGTGTATGAAAGTGTGTGTGAAAGTGTGTATGAAAGTGTGTATGAAAGTGTGTATGAAAGTGTGTGTGAAAGTGTGTGTGAAAGTGTGTGTGAAAGTGTGTGTGAAAGTGTGTATGAAAGTGTGTGTGAAAGTGTGTGTGAAAGTGTGTATGAAAGTGTGTATGAAAGTGTGTATGAAAGTGTGTATGAAAGTGTGTGTGAAAGTGTGTGTGAAAGTGTGTATGAAAGTGTGTATGAAAGTGTGTATGAAAGTGTGTGTGAAAGTGTGTGTGAAAGTGTGTATGAAAGTGTGTATGAAAGTGTGTATGAAAGTGTGTGTGAAAGTGTGTGTGAAAGTGTGTATGAAAGTGTGTATGAAAGTGTGTATGAAAGTGTGTGTGAAAGTGTGTATGAAAGTGTGTATGAAAGTGTGTATGAAAGTGTGTATGAAAGTGTGTGTGAAAGTGTGTATGAAAGTGTGTATGAAAGTGTGTATGAAAGTGTGTGTGAAAGTGTGTATGAAAGTGTGTGTGAAAGTGTGTGTGAAAGTGTGTGTGAAAGTGTGTATGAAAGTGTGTGTGAAAGTGTGTATGAAAGTGTATATGAAAGTGTGTATGAAAGTGTGTATGAAAGTGTGTGTGAAAGTGTGTATGAAAGTGTGTGTGAAAGTGTGTGTGAAAGTGTGTGTGAAAGTGTGTGTGAAAGTGTGTATGAAAGTGTGTGTGAAAGTGTGTATGAAAGTGTGTATGAAAGTGTGTGTGAAAGTGTGTGTGAAAGTGTGTGTGAAAGTGTGTATGAAAGTGTGTGTGAAAGTGTGTATGAAAGTGTGTGTGAAAGTGTGTATGAAAGTGTGTGTGAAAGTGTGTATGAAAGTGTGTGTGAAAGTGTGTATGAAAGTGTGTATGAAAGTGTGTGTGAAAGTGTGTGTGAAAGTGTGTATGAAAGTGTGTGTGAAAGTGTGTGTGAAAGTGTGTATGAAAGTGTGTGTGAAAGTGTGTATGAAAGTGTGTATGAAAGTGTGTGTGAAAGTGTGTGTGAAAGTGTGTGTGAAAGTGTGTGTGAAAGTGTGTATGAAAGTGTGTATGAAAGTGTGTATGAAAGTGTGTGTGAAAGTGTGTGTGAAAGTGTGTATGAAAGTGTGTGTGAAAGTGTGTATGAAAGTGTGTATGAAAGTGTGTGTGAAAGTGTGTGTGAAAGTGTGTATGAAAGTGTGTGTGAAAGTGTGTATGAAAGTGTGTGTGAAAGTGTGTATGAAAGTGTGTGTGATGTTGTCCACTCACCCTCGGTGTGGATGGTAGAGACGTAGCTCCAGTTGTAGCGTTTGACGATGTCCACCATGGCTCTGGCCTGCTGCGCGTCTGACGGTACGACCCTCATGAAGTATTTAAACAGAGACTTATCGCTCAGGTCCATGCTGGTGGCCGAGTACGCGATCTGAGGAATGTTGAACAACTGCAGCAGGTTCTGGACCTGAATGGCCACTGAACTTGAACCAGGTCCGATCAGACCTACGATCGGCTTTTTTCCTTTAGGCGGCAAACCTTCACCACACTTCACTCCAGCCCCGAGTCCAGAATCCTCAGAGATGGGATCAGTGGGAGCGGACGTGGGGTTTTCGATGGCGAGTAGAGAGTCCCGTATGAACTCGATGCTCTGCTCCAGCGCCACGGCCGAGTGCCAGCAGGAGTCGCGGATCTCACAGCCGAGCGTGACGTTGGGGAGGATATCGGGGTCGCCGTTGATCCGCTCCAGCGTGTGCATCATGGCCTCCACGCGCTGGATCCCGTACTGTTCACGCACCGCGCCGCATTTACGCTCGTGAGCGCGATCCGCCGCTGGCTGGTGGTGAACCGAGAACAGCGCGCCGATAATCAGGTCCCCGGGTACGTACGCCACCACACGCCGCTCACTCAGCTGACGGGAGGACGAGACGGAGAAGAAGAACAGCGAGATGGACTTCAACAGAAGAAGAAGAGCAGCTGCCATGTTTAAAGTTTTTGTGTCTCACATCAGAAACGTTGTATAATTTTAGCCGCAGCAGCTACGAGGACCCCGGTGACCCCGGACGTTTCAGGAACATGTTCAGAGGGAGAAGAAAAACGTTCTGAGGTCTTCAACATTCTCACGTTTATTCATGCACAAAGCCACAGCTGCTAGTTAAAAGCAAAGATGATGATAATGATGATGATGATAAAAACCTACACAAAATCATAACCTAAAGATCTACAGCAGTAAAATAATATAATTTTAATGTTTTATTTTAATGTTAATTTTAACAGCGAGTCACTAAAAATATAAACGAAAAATAAAATAAAATATTAATGAAAAAATCACATCAAAACTTTAATCATTTAATTCTGACAGGTAAATAAGATGCACTAACAAATGATCTTTAAATTATATTACAATAACTAGTCGCTGTTAGCTTAGTTTTAAATATGTATGTTTATGATATCAGAGATTCCAAAGTGGACGTGAATCTTTTAAACTAAACGTTTCACAAAGCTAAAAGTTTCAAACTAAAAGAAATGAATAAATGTTAACGTGGCAGCACAAAGAAAATATGATTCTGTACGTGTATCGTTATACTATAGGATTACCTTCATGAAAATTCTTGTTTAACAAAACTCTAAATTTTACATGATGATATTATGGTGATTTTTACAGCGGTTTTATTGTGAACAGTGCATGTTAACACCGTGTGCTAACAGCTAGCAGGTGAGAGAAAATACTAAACAATAACCCTAGAAGCTTTTCCTGGATATTTTTAGTAAAGTGAAAACTGAAGGAGGAGGATGATGGTGATGATGGTGATGATGGTGACGATGATGATGGTTTTAACTTGCAGCACTGGGTGCTAGCGCTGTGTGCTGAGAATTTCTACAGGTGAGGAGGACGTTTAACCACGGCAGGTAAAAAAAACAAACAAAAAGGAAACAGATCCAGTCATTCCAGTACAAATCTCTGGAGATGCAGCGATGGGGCACGGGTCGTTGCTATGACAACCTCAGTTTGGTGATGGCTCGTGATCATGGTCTTCATAACCTTGAATTAAAGAGAACAAACACACACACACACACACACACACAGATAAAGAGTTACAACAACAGTGGATTTAATTATAACACACATGATCAATACGTCCACAGTGCTGGTCCTGATCCTCATCAGTACCGGGGTCAGAGGAGCCGAGCGGGTCCACACCAAAACGGTTATTACCCACTTTAAAACCTCGACTAATTAATTGCAGAAATATATTTTACACGTCGGCTAAAGAGCCAAAAGTATGTAAACGTCTGACAATGAGCTTGCTGGACGTCCCATTTCAAAACCCCTGGAGTTAATATAACGCTGCTCTACACACTTCAGTCCAGTTTAACCATGATGGAAACGTTTCAGTACGAGGTGAACGCCAGTTAGAGCAGTACATGATTATGAGGCTGTGGGTGATAGTTACACACTCTTCTAGTGTGTGTGTGTGTGTGTGTGTGTGTGTGTATAGATGACACATATGGTTGATTAGACTGGAGTCTGTAATTAAAGGTACAGGACGTACAGGAGTGATTGTGGCTGTTTGATGTTACTGACCCGACTCGTCTCTGATGACTCTGGACGCCTGAACAGCCGTTTCATGAGCTGGAAAAATTTGGGAAATTTCACTTTTAAACCAGAAGCAGCAGAAATCTGCTCATGTGTGCAGAGCTCGTTAGAACAAGTAAATCAGGCCGGATCAGTTTGTGCAGCATCACAGCGCCACAATAATTATTACAATAAATGTATTCTTAGTTTTGTACATACTTTATAACAGAGCCTCGAATTTAAGTGACTGCATGACCACTTTTTATTGCATTTTTTCTCCTCCCAATTTAGTCATATACAATTCCCCAACTGTAACTTCTTGCACCGCTACACTGAGATCATATCTGATTTAATGAAACATTAACATTGCATGTAAAAAAGCTTTATAGCACATTTATTATTTTAAATTTCTTGGTTTAATTCAAGAATTAAATAGAAACTGTGCAGTAAAAAATTTAAACACATCGTCAATTAAAACATCAACTAAACATGACAGATGAGGAGAAATAAATCTATAGAAATGTATAAAAAATAAACATCTGTGTTTTGTTGGTTTAACTTAATGATGATTTTACTCAGACGTCGGTATCGTTTACAGAATTTATATTTGACTTTATTAAGATCTTATAGTGATTAATATTCTGTAGATGGATGATGTCTGACTCCACAGATCAGAGTAACAACAAATCTGTTCATTAATAACACAAAAGCATTCATTCCTTCCTACACACACACACACACACACACACAAACACACACACACACACACACAATTACACACACACACAATTACACACACACACTATTACACACACACAATTACACACACAAACACACACACACACACTATTACACACACACACAATTACACACACACACACACTATTACACACACACACAATTACACACACAAACACACACACACACACTATTACACACACACACACACACACACTATTACACACACACACAATTACACACACAAACACACACACACACTATTACACACACACACACACAACATGATTCAGAGCCTCACGGAATGGGAAACTAAAATACAGGAAAAACTCAAATAAAGTGAAATTAAAATTAAATACAAAATCTCTCTTAATATAAAATCAAATAAAATATAAACACACTAGAAACACAACAATTAAACTTAAACATCAAACTCAGTCTGAGCATCGAGTGACGGGCTGAGCAGGAACCCAACAACAGCAAAAACTCCAAATGATTCCACAGAAACGTCCACGTCACTACAGCTGGTGATCGTTACACCAACCCCACTGCACAGAGGGTGTGTGTGTGTGTGTGTAAGTGTGTCTGTGTGTGTGCACTCACTAAGTCTTTATTATGCCTAACCCACAAAATTCATCTGTATGGTAGGTTTACTTTACTTCACGTGAAGGTACCAGACGGTGAGCTCTCTGAGACCTGATGAGACTGACGTTGTTTTTATCTCCTCTGTAGATTAATGATCCTGAATCATGTTACACGACTGCAGATCTGATTTTAATACAGGCCCTTCTGCCTGATCCTATTGCCCGGTCCTATCGCCCTGTCCTTATCTCTCTCTCTCTTTTGCTTTATACATCACGCCTTTAGTCTCAGCTCAAGTCCCAACATCCCAAACACAAACAGCTGTAACGGTCACTTTAGTACATTTCTAACATTTATTAGATTACTAGCAGGTTTCGTCCATAAATAAGCGCTGAACACGACATTTATTACGTTTATGATGGATTAACTATAAAACCACGATTCCCCAATTTCCTGAGATTCCTTTTCCTGATATTTCTCCTTATTTTTTATTATTTTCCCATCCCCTCCAAGTATGTAAAGCGTCCTTGTGATTGTTAAAGGCGCTATATAAATGTAACATATTATTATAATTATTTTCCCATTATTTCCACCTCTTTCTCTGGTTCTTCTTTCATCCCTCTCTTATCTTTTTATTCTCATCATTTCTCTCTCTCTCTCTTCTGCATCTTCTCTCCTCTAGTTTCTTCTTTTTCTCTTTGATGTGTCACTCTCTGTACATCGAGTCTTTGATCTCTTTTTCTATGAAGCCCAACAGCTTCCTGTTTCTCCATCTCTCTCTTTCCGTCTGTGTTTTTCCTTCATTTATTCCCTCATTTTTATTATTATTATTTTTCTGTTCCTGCTTTCCATAAACACTACAGACAGGAGGATTGAATCTATTTTACACCAAAATATGCAACTGTTGATGTCCAGATTTTTTTTGACTGAGCGTCCAGTGTGAACAGCCTTGATAAACTCCTATAATGAACTGATTTTAACACACAGTGTTTTATGAATTCACTTCACAAATAAAAGTACATAAAACTAAATCTATTTAACCTTTTTCTGACCTGTTAAATTCATTAAAAAACTAAATAACGACACAAAACAGAGAACTAGCCACCAGCTACTTAGTCCACCAGTGAGTACAGTCCATACACTCATCACAGGAACCAGCAGCAGCAAAACAAACAGAAAGCTACGTTACACTCAGCTGATGAATAAAAATTGGACTCTACATTTAGCATTAATATTTATGTTTTCTGTGTCCGGTGTGTTAAAGACTTAAAGATTTATTAATGGAATGGAAATGGAATTTGACCAGTCTTTAACGTGTCGCTCTTCATAAATCTCGTCTATCTATAGAAAAATAATGACACCTCACTGTCCTCCTACTGGTCAATTTAAACTGACGAATATTTTGTTGATCTTTTCTTTATACAGACAGATGAAAATGTCAAATCATTTATTTCCCCATTAAAGGCAGAAAAACAGAAAGAGTGTGTGGCCCAGTATAGAACAGAATGATGGAAAGATGACTGGTGGCATTCTCAACACACACACACACACACACACACACACACACACACTTAAAGCCCTATATGCAATAAAAGGCACTGACCCTGGGCTGCATATACTGTTTGTACTGAATAATACTATTAGCACAGTCAGTTGTGGTACTGACACATTGGTGAAGTCTCTCTGCTGATACTGACACTGGTGCGTTATTTTAATTACATTAAATATTGTGCTTTACACAAACAACATCCATGTTACCATCAAGTCTAAAATCTGTTTTATTGAAAATTCACAAACCAAAAATATTTTCTTTTTATTTTTGTCGTGTAAATAATGCAACAACGCTTTATGAGTAAAATCTACAAAACATTTCAACGTCTAGGCATGTAATTACTAAAGTATACTTGATCTGTAGATTTGCTTAATCTAACCAGCTGACCAGACTGAGAACCCACACAGACATGCTAGCAAGCTGATATAGCTAGAAGAGTGAATAATTAAGCGAGGCTAGCTAAGTTAGCTATTGAGCTTATAAAATCCTACAGTATAGACAGTACAGTATAAATATATATATATATACATACATACACACACACACACACACACACAAACTAACGTCCACTGCTGAGTGAATCAGTGCTCATGAATATATACACAAAAAAACACCCTAACACAAAACCTATGATATTTTCAGCAGAACATTGGAATGCCGACTATGAGACCAACATCAGTGCCTGACGTCACCAGTGCTCTTGTAGTTTATTGAAGCAAATCCTTGCAGTCGTATGCCAAAAAGCTGATACACCATCAACACCATGCTAAAGCCCCGGATTTTCATAAAGGATGTTTAACAAGCTCACATGAGGATGTGATGTTGGGGTGTCCACATACTTCTGACCATCCAGTCCACAGCGTTATTGATGTTACCGACGATCGTTAACCGTGTTTTGGATACAGAGTTCGAGATCTGACTGAAAGATCAGTCTGTAAAATTACTGAGCCATTTTTCTGATCTAGATGAGAATGCCGAGCTTTTATAAACATAAACATTATAAACATTAAACATACCGAGCTTGTGTCTCTACACATAACCGGGCTGCAGCAGCTGTGTTTTGGAGACGGAGCCCGTTTAACCGGAGGCTCGAACCTGCAGCGTGGAGCTGTTCGTGGTGCTGAATGTTCCTGCACCGGCACCGTCAGTTCATTTACATAATAAACGCAGGTCAAAGAGAAGCACGAGATCTTACCCGCTGCGCGCGCTCCTGTACGCTCATCCGTTCCACAAGGTCGCCGTTCGGCGCGCGCCGTCCATCCGCAGCTCAGCAGTGCCCAGTGAATTCGGTTCGAGCCTCGAGCGGCCGCCTCTCCGTTACTGTGGGTCTCAATGTCTAACGCTCAGCGCGCGCGCGCGCGCGCACACACACACACAACGCGACACCGGTCGGTCCGTGCTGCTCGAGACAGCCAGTCGGTCCTCCCACTCCCACGCGCCAAAGAACCAAGTGTCAAGTGCAGCGCGCGGACTGACGATCACGCAGTAACGCAGGATTCTGTTTAAATCGCGTTCCGGTGAGCGCGCGCGTTTATCAATGATTTGTACCACAGGTTGAACGGGCTGAATCCCAAACAGCCCTGCAGACCCCTGTGCAAGTGCACTAACTAGTGCAGCAGAGGACTGATCAACCCTACACTGTTTACTGTAAAGGAGCTAGGAAGGATTGTTAATGATCGACTGTGTCTGTGGGGAGCTGGAGCCATACAGTAGACTGGCGTCCTGTACAGGAAGGGCATTTTTGATTTGATTTGATTTGATTTACTTTATTGTCCCACTAGGGGAAATTTTACTTGGGCCACCCCGGGCTACATATCGTGTATATACAAACATACAACGACATATATGCAATGCAAACATCGAACATCAACCAACACACAATAAAATACATTAAAATACCTCCACTACTCTGCTTACCTGTTGGAATTAAGAATAGTAATAGAAATTGGTACAAAAGAGTTTTTAAACCTATAAAATCTACACAATGGCATTCTGAATCTTCTTCCCGAGGGGAGAAGTTGGTATTCTGAGAACATAACATGGTCGGGGTCAGAAATAATATTCCTTGCCAGCCTCAGCACAGACCGCTCATAGACTGCACCCAGTGAGGAGTACTGATTGCCCCCAATAATTTTCCAGGCATTTTTGACAACACTAGCTAACTTATTCGTTAGTTGGGTTGAAAGGCCACCAAACCAGACAGAAATACCGTAACTTGCAATGCTCTCTAATATGGTCTTATAAAACAGAATCATAATCCTTTGGTCCACTCCAAAGCTACGAAGTCTCCTCAGAAAGTACAGTCTCTGTTGCAGTCTGGCACAGAGATACTCTACATGGGTTAGCCATCCAAGTGAACTGTCAATATAAACCACCAGATACTTGTAAGAAGACACCTGAGATATGGAATTGTTATAAATAACCACTGGACTGAGGTCACTAATTCTTTTGTGATCAAAGACAATCTGTCTTCTTAATATTCAATTTGAGGAAATAAATGTCACACCATTCCACAAATCTCTGTACCTCAGCAAAGTAGTCATTAACACTGTCATTCTTCTGCATTAGACTTAGAATGGCAGTGTCATCCGAGAACTTAAAAAATTATTGGCATATATATTCCTACAGTCATTGGTATAGAGAGTAAACAACAGAGGAGAACTAACGGAGCCCTGGGGAACACCTGTAAGATCTTTCAATCCGAAAGACATCCATTAACTCTGACCTGCCGATTTGTTAAGAATGATCGATACCACTCTACAATGAATGGATTGATCTTCATATCTATCGGTTTGTTAATCAGCAAGTGTGGTTGAATTGTGTTAAACGCAGAAGTAAAATCAATAAACAATACCAGAGCGTAAGATGTAGAGTTATCGAGATGCTTAAGGATCATATATATGCATCAAACTAGCAATTGCATCCTCTGTGCTCCTGTTGCTCTTATATGCAAACTGGAAAGGATCTAGGCTACTGCTGACCTCCTCTTTCAGTCTGGCGACAGTAAACCTCTCCAAGCATCCGGTGTAAAATCTGTTCCAAATCATGTATGTGGACCAGAATGATCTGCTGTGGCCACACCTGAATACACCTGAGCAGCCAGAACACCAGGCGTGAAATGATTAAACTCAGAGCTGCTGTGTGTTTCTACTATAAATGCAGATTGTTTGGTCAGAATTTGGTTTAAACAACACAAACTGATAAACAAACTGTCCAGAGTGCACACTGTTTGTGAAATGGCGTAGGAATTTACTCCTGGCCCATGTTATACTGATCTACCATGGATGGCCAGAGTGTCTCTGATTACTGTTACTGATAATTTGCATCCCGCTGTTAATCACCGTATAATAACAACTTCCATCATGATAACAAACTGTGTCACAAAACTCAAGTGAACTGGTCCCAGTAACATGGCAGTGAGATCAGGGTACCTGAATGGCCTCCTCAGTTAGCAGTTCTGAATCCAAACAGCACTTTTAAAATCGCAGCACGAATCTGCAGCAGTTCGGTGTTACAGAACCTAGAAAAGTTCAGAAATTCTTGCTCTTTATTTTAGGTGCTTCTGAAGCTCAAATTGTTGTTGTTTTTTACTAATGAGAATAAGAACCATAATCTTTGTGATCAGTCCACTTTTCACCATGGCAACCTTCTCTTACATCCACCCCCACACTGTCGAACCCTGGCTCCAGCCCATTAAAGAGGGTTTCATCACAGCTTAACATGAGTTTTTATACGTTCAGTGCTGCTACAGTTTGTCTGATGGGGATTTGTTTGGAATTTTAAGCTTTATAAAAGGAAATCAGTAAACTCTACAGTACTGGATTAAGTTCTGGTAAATTTTTTAAATGTGGATTTTACATTAATGCTAAGAATCTAACTAGAGCAGCAATACTTTAACTGCACCACAAACACGCAACATTATTTTATGTATAAACCTAAATCATAAAAAATTGGGACAGTATAAAAAATACACTGATTTGGAGATGTTGTTGCCCTTGGGGGATTTTACCTAAATTGGGCTTTTAAATTTTGCCTGGAACATGGCTCGGATTAAAAAGCAAAGGATTAAACCACCATTAAAATGGCAAACCACTAAAACCGCTCTGTTCACACACACACACACACAGACACACACACACACAGACACACACACAGACACACACACACACACAGACACACACACACACACACACAGACACACACACACACAGACACACACACAGACACACACACACACAGACACACACACACACAGACACACACACACACACACACAGACACACACATACACACACACACACACACACACATAAGCAAAGATAAGCATAAAATTGGTGTCTTTGTGAGGCCTGGTTAGAAAACTAATCTTAACATTTGTGATAAGAGGAACAACCAAAACTGCTTCATCAATTCAATGCTAAACTAAGATGTATCAACAAAGACTATCAGCTAAAACTAACACCTGAGTTATGGTATGTTATATATGGTTATATGGTATATCATATATGGTTTATTATCTAATGGTATATTAGATACCCTCAGTGTAGCACTGTACCCTCACACTGGCACTGTACCAGCAATTGCAAAATCTCAGACTGGTGGAATCCTTATCTGACAAAATTGGTTCTGCTATGGTGAGGTAGTAACCAAATATTTGAAAAGAACACAACAATTAAAAGATAATTAACTGAGATTTTTTCGGATGAACATTAAATGAAGCCCTCACAAGCCTCCTGTACTCAGAAGGACACCGAGTTTGCAGTACGTCACCCAAAAACCTGTACTGAATAACAAACACCTGAGCAAATAAGAGTTTAACGTGCACTGCCCCCCTGTGGTGGATTTTAAAACATTGATTCAGTGTTGTTTGGTTATTTAGTGTTAATTTCGTTATTTGGGTTTTAAAAGTTGGTTTCAGTAAAATTTAAATATTTGATTGTCCTGTTTTGATTTTGATCAGCTCCCCGGTGAGTAAATCAGCTCTAGAATGTTTAAACACAATGTTTAAACTTTGGCTTTTCAGAGTCTAGGTCTCATAAAAAATGTGACATAATCTAGGTGTACTCTCTGTACACATATGACTGTGTGGCCACTTCCAGCTCAACCACCATTGTCAAGTTTGGTGGACACTGTTGTAGTGTGCCTGATCTCAAACAACAATGAGTGGGCCTACCTAGAGGAGATTAGACACCTGGAACACTGGTGCCAGGATAATAATCTCTTTAACGTCAGCAAGACAAAGGAGCTGATAGTGGACTGCAGCATAAAGCAGGTGAGGAACTATCACCCTGTTTTGATCAGTGGCACCGCAGTGGAAAGAGTAGACAGTTTCAAGTACCTTGGAGTTCACATCTCTGAGGACCTGTCATGGTCCTGCCACACTACCACGCTGGCAAAGAATCCCTGTCAGCGTCTTTATCACCTTAGACGCTTAAGAGACTTTAAACTACCCTCCAAGGTGCTTCGTAACTTCTACACCTGCACCATTGAATCCATCATAACGGGAAACATCACAACCTTTTTCGGAAACAGCACCAAGCAGGATAGGCAGGCTCTACAGAGGGTGGTGCGTACAGCTGAGCACATCATCCAGACTGAACTTCCTGACCTGCAGTCCATATACAGGAAACGGTACTGGACATGGGCCAGAAAAATAGTAAAGGACCACAGTCATCCCAGTAATGGATTGGTTTTTTTGTTACTGTCTGGGAAGCGTTTTCGTGCCCTGAAGGCCAAAAAGGAGAGGATGAAAAGAAGCTTTTTCCCACAAGCTATTCGAGTCCTCAACGAAAATAGCATTCAGGACTAAATTTACAAAACTTGCACAATCTAATTTATATGTATATATGTGTGTATATATATATATATATATATATATATATATATACAGTATATATACACACATAGACATATTTATGTGTATATAAGTATATGTGTGTATTCAGTTTTTAGATATATGTGTATATGTATAGATTTGTATTTGTGTATAGTAATCACATCTTACATTATGTTGCACTGTTTCTGCACTACTTGTCACTTTTACACACTTGTTCACTATAATTACTTATACTTTTTTAAATTTTCTAAATTTTTACATTTTAAAAACATTTCTATATTTTTTTGTATAATATATATTTTGACTATTTGTACGTTTTTTGTAAGTAATGTGGCTGAGCAGTCACTAAAGCATTTCACTGCCAGTTGTCCTGTTATGACTATGTATGTGACAAATAAACCTTGATTTGATTATGTAAATATTTCTACTAACAGTTGTACAAGTTTACAGATGCCTGATAAAGGAACTTCTACTTTAGTGTAAGGGTTCACATACTTTTTCCAAGTAGGACTAAAAATGATCGGTGTGTAAACTAAACCAAGTAAAAGAGCATGATATGTGATTAATTTGGGCAGCAAGTGTTTATGAGAACTTGATGTTCTACTTGTTAAATCCACTAGAGGGCGCAAAACCTGCTGTAAATTGTACAGGTGCTCTCCACACCCCTCACCTTTAACCCCTCCCTACTCTTCAGCCTTTACATACTCTTACTTTACACACCTGTAATCATTCACACCTGAGATTCACTTGGTGGTGTTGGTACTGGTGTTGATTTTGGTCTAAGTGCTGGTGTCAGGATGTCCAACATAACTGATGTTCTCTCCCGGAGGAAGGACCGTGAGGAGGGTTTGGGTCAAAATGAGAATGCAGTGCTTTTTAATAATCAGGATTTTAGGGTTCTGCAGCGTGAGTGTTTGGAAAAAGGAACCCTGTTCTGCGACCCCACATTTCCTGCCGACTCCAGCTCACTCGGCTACAACCAGCTGGGCAGATACTCCTCTAAAACCACAGGCGTGGAATGGAAACGGCCCACGGTAGGAACACGCCCCGTGTCTTGTGTGATAAACAATTCATCTCATTTTTACAGGTGCATTAATATCTCTGCAGGGTGTCTGACAGACCCGAACATGTTAAATGACTGTTTTTTTGTGAACATGATCTTACATGTTCTTAAATCTAGGGTTCATTAGATTATTTTAAATAAAATTAGTCTGCGCCAGTGATTCTGAAACTCAACCTAAACATAACCTAAAGACTGGTACAACGGGCATCAGAGTGGTCAAATCTTACCTACGGAGCCAATAAAATGTCTACTGCTGGATTTAGGGTTTAGTATTGCTCCTGTACCCCTCCTCTAGTAATACAAATGTGTTTACTCTTTAATAAACTCAGTTTTAATTAAACAATAGTTACTTTTAAAATGCTCATTTGCAAATTTTATTCATTTTTAGGAGCTTTGTTCAAATCCCCAGTTCATCAGTGGTGGTGCTACAAGGACCGACATCAAACAGGGAGTTTTAGGTAATAAAACATTTTTATTTAAAGCCGTCAACACGAATATTTACATTTACATTCGTGGCATTAAGCAAACGCTTGTTTTTGTATACAATGAATACAGAATGAATGTTGACTATGAGACCGACTTTACCTCCGCTGTAGATCAGCTGTAAAACTCCAGAACTTCTGTTATCTGGTGGTAATCTGTGTTAATCTTTTAGGAGTGTCAGGGTGGCAGCGCCAGGCTGTAACTTATACTGTAATCAATCAAAAACTCCTAAATTATTTAATCATTTAGCACTGAGGGCGTCAGTTGGGTAACGGCCTCCATTTTAGACTCACTCTGCTGATCACCAGTGTGAAACAGAATCCCAGTTTAAATGTTTAACTGGTTCTATAGTGCCCAACACACCCATTCATCCACCCAAAATCCAAACAATGAGCTTTATCAGGGAGTTCCAGCTCATGTATTTCACTATCTGAGCTGAGTCACTGTGTACATAATTACATGGCACTTCTAACCCACCTGGTACCGTGGTGTTAATCTTAATACCTCCACTTGAAAGTCAGAATAAAAAGCACTGCTGATCATGTAAAATGTAAAATAGTTTATAAATAAATACAAAATGTCCCCCAAATAAACAAAAATGACAAATCAGCTGCTGGTGTGGGTGCTACACAGCAACATGAGTTCCATCCCCTGATCACTGTGATACATGTTTTTTCATGATTTTTTCATGGGTCTTCTCCAAAATCTCCTCACTGGTTTCCTTCCACCTTTACAAGAAGTGCAGATTTATTTTAGTGGTTGTTTTTGACCTGGTTTATTGGCAGGTGATTGTTGGCTCCTGGCATCGATCGCCTCTCTGACTCTGGATAAAGAGATTTTGGGACGAGTGGTTCCTAATGATCAGAACTTCACGGAGAACTATGCTGGTATTTTCCACTTCCAGGTAAAATGTACTTGCTCTACTTTTTAATTTAAGTTTTAATATAATATATATTTTAACATGTTCTCCAGGTTTTAGTGGATCGTCACATTAATCAGAATCTCGTTTGCTTTCCATGCAGATTTACTAATTATTGAAACTTTGACAGTTATAAAACGTTATTATAGTTAAACGTGATTATAGATTTTATTTTTACTGTGAAGAAGTAGAAGTCGCATTTAATCTCCTGTAATAATTAGGTGTCAACCATTATATAGAAAATACCTGCATATTACATAATAATATGTTAGATATAGTAAAACAATGTAAAATAAATAAGTATACTCAAGAGTATATGATATACACTCATTTGCCACATTAGGAACACCTATCTGGCACATACATTATGATTCATTACATGCTACATACAGAGTTCTGTCCACTCCACTGTACCCCATTTATTAATCAAAAGGGACCCCTGTAGGAACCCCCACTGACCAGATGATGTTTGTGTGGTGGATCATTGTGAGCACTGCATTAATAAAAACAATAATAATCATGATTTTTCTTCTTCTTATTATTATTATTGTAAATATTGTAGAAGTAGTATTAATAACATTTAGACTGAACAGGAACCCTAACAGGAACCGTGTTTACAGTCGAGCTTCATTACACAGTGTTAGATTCAGAGTCGTCGCTCTCCTGCTACAAAACTTTTCTAGATTTTAGAACATGACTGCATTGATTTACTTTCATTCAGCCACAAGCACATTAGGTTATGAACAGATTTTGATCTTGGCTCACAGTCAGCATTCCAATTCACACCACATGTTAAATATAATTATTGTCAGAACTGTGTGTGTGTGTGTAGGTATGGCAGTATGGTGAATGGGTGGACGTGGTGGTTGATGATCGGCTGCCCACCAAAAATGGCGAGCTGCTGTTTGTTCATTCGGAGGAAGGAAGCGAGTTCTGGAGTGCTCTGCTGGAGAAAGCATACGCCAAGTAATTGTGGAAATATGAGATCCGATACGATGTATTCGAAATCCCAACAATTACTTTTTCATCTTGGTGATAAAGGGTTTAAATGTTAATTCAGTAAATTAAATGATGATTTAAAAGCTGCATTTTGTGTTTACTCATCTTTCTAATAATTAAATTAGTTGTAAGATCATTCACACATTTAAGTATAACAAATAAGCAAATACAGAAAGAATGCGGTGATGTGCAAATACTTTTTCACAGCACTGTATATAAAAGTAATACAGTTTTCCTACTGCTGCTTACTTAGGGTAAATAATTGAGAAATGTCCGGTTCCATGAGCTCTGGGATGTTTTAATGGTTCACTTCCTGGTTCTGTGTGTAGGGTAAACAGTTCTTATGAGGCTCTGTCAGGAGGATCCACCATTGAAGGGTTCGAGGATTTTACAGGAGGAATAGCAGAAAGTTACGAGCTTCTGGAAGCTCCTCCAACTCTCTTCAACATCATTAAAAAAGCTCTGGATCGAGGATCTCTGCTTGGCTGCTCTATAGATGTGAGGGAACAAAAATCTAATCTACAGTCTGATTTAAAGTCCAATCTTTTTTGTTATAAAGTTTAAACAATCACTTTGTAAACATCTACATTATTTCTATATTTGTGTCTGTATTACAGTTAGAATTTGCATATTTACTACAGACTGGTGAGATAGAAAAATGTGATAGTGAATAAATATATATATTAAAATAAAGTTATATGTATTAAATAAGTTTTATATCTTAAAAGATTTACTTATTTTATAGCATTTTGTATGTTAAATGTATAGGTACAGATAGTTAGAATATGATTATGTACACTATGGACAAAAGTATTTGAACGCCCTTTTTAATAGTTGAATTAATGTGTTTTACCCACATTTGTAAAATAAATGCAGAAACTTTAATATCAGTAAAAATAAACAAGATTTTTTTCTCTGTGGTTTTCAGATAAGCAGTTCATACGAAACTGAAGCTGTAACTCGACAGAAATTGGTGAAGGGCCACGCCTATTCTCTCACCGGAGCTGAAGTGGTACACACACACACACACACACACACACACATTTTGATAGATATATTTGATAAAAGTTTTTGTTCTGTAAGACTAGCTTATGTTTGTGTACACAATTACTAAACATAAATGTAAATAAACTTAATTTAGAACTAAATGTTTGAGCAGTGATCATGTGTGGCTTTAAACCTTGTACTAACAAAGCATGCAAGATTAATGTATGTAAATATTTAACATCCTCATATCAACTGGTTCTGTTTTAAATTTGGCATAAAATATATCTATGAGACAAGGAAGAACATTCAACTGCACTTTACTACACACATTAGCGACGTCTGTTTTAGCTAATCCAGGATCTTTGTAAGTGTGATGGTAACACTGCTCAGTCTATACTGCCTACTGGACAGAGTAGGTAAACAGTTTGGTTCTGATGTCCTGGTGGACTGAATACGGTGTCACACCTGAATGTTGTTCCTTGTTATTTTTCACCTGCTTTTGACTAAAATAACAATAATGTGTTATTACTGTGGTGACCTCTGAACTTTCTTAATACTTTACATGGACAGTTTGTAAAGTTTACAGCTTACATTTACTTAATAGTTTATCTGATGTACCAGCTACAATTTAAACTACATTGAATACCAAAACAAATTTTACATCGTTAGTGTTTCCTCTAATTATCTGAATGTTAACCCTAACCCCAGGGATGGACTGGCCATCGGGAGGGTCAGGAGTTTTCCCGGTGGGCCGCTCTGTATGTGGGCCGCTGAGAGAGTGAAAAATAAATTCTGTTTTAAATATTCCTGAATAATAATCCTGAAGTGTGCATTGGCCCACCACAGTATCCTCACTGCATGTCCATTGGACAATCACAGAAATGTCCCTCCCCCAGGATAAACCGTAATTACAACCACCAGTTCAAAAAATACATATAATGTATAGTGAATGAGTGCGAGATGGAGAAAGGATCAAAGAAGCGTAAAGGAGGTGCAGAAAAAAACAGAAAAAGCTGCAAACAGATGCAGAAAAGTGCAGGAAACTGGACAACCTGTTTGGCAGTGTGGAACTACAGCATAGCCAAAGAGCAGAAAAGGAAAAGTTAGTGCTTCGTTAGTAACGCCGTTTAAGTAGAGACTGTGGGCCCATGTCAAATGTCGCCTATGCCCTACTTAGGGTACTTCCTAACAGTACAAAACATTTCTTTTAACAGTCACTGAATGATTAATAAGTAGTTATTTAAGCTACTGTTGGATACCAGGGGCTTTAAACCAGCTGTTTTAAGGACTATGTTTGTGAAAGTTCTATTATGTCATGTCCAACATAGTGCACTACATAGGGTGGTGGATATAATTTGAGATGGAACCATTAGTCTCTGCGCCTCAGAAAAAGTAAACACTATTTTGTCTTCTATAATACAGAAAGGAAAATGCAGTTTTTTAGGAATTTTTTTAGTGTTAACAAGCCCTGCCTAACTGTGATGACTGTGGGCCTATGTGTATTAGTAATAAAAGTGTGTGTGTGTGTGTGTCGTGATGTGTGTAACAGTGCATGTAGGGTAAAAGCAGTATTGACAGTGTGAGATGGTACGTGATTGTGTTTGATGGTGTGTGTAATGGTTGTAGGTCCATGTATACGGCAGTCCGGTTCAGTTGGTGAGGTTGAGAAATCCATGGGGACAGGTGGAATGGACCGGAGCCTGGAGTGATGAGTGAGTTCTGTCTCATTAGATAAAATAATATAAATTAAATATTTTTCAGCAACTGCAGAAGAACTGATAAAGATCTGTAATGTGCTCATCAGTTCAAGTGAGTGGAATCAAGTTCTACCCGAGGAGAAATCTAAACTTGATTACTCAGCTGATGATGGAGAGTTCTGGTACAATGTTCTCTCTTATACATTAAATAAAAAAAATGATTGATTTGATGCTTTTGGATGCAGATTTTAAAGCATCTTCTCTCTGGATGTGTGTTTGTGTAACAGGATGGAGTTTTCAGATTTTATTCATAACTTCTCCAGACTGGAGATCTGTAATCTAACTCCTGATACTCTGACCAGTGATGGTGTTGCTCGCTGGAGTTACCACCAATTCGAGGGCATGTGGAGAATCGGCTCTACCGCGGGTGGCTGCAGGAACAACCCAGGTACAATAATAAAGTACTAATGCTAAACTACCACTAGAATTACTAATACTATTACTATTGCTAAAGTACCGGAAGGCCATACTTGAGTAAAAGTACAAGTATCTTACCAGAAATTTACTTTGATAGAAGTAAAAGTCACCTTTTAGAATATTAAAATCTAAAAGTATCTGATGTTTAATGTACTTAAGTATCAAAAGTAATTTGATATTAAATGTACTTAAGTATTAAAAGTAGAAGTAAAAGTAAATGCTGTTAGTATAAATGGAAGCGGTCATTTTAAATATAAAGATTGTTCTTTTAAGCCTGTAAACCACCTTAACAATTAACCTGTTTTCTTCCTTTCATCTGAACATGATTTGTGCCAGTTCATGATCATAATCATTGTTGACATCACCTGTTTGAAATCATGACATTATTTAGTTGTTTTTTTAACTTATTACTAGCCCTAAATGTTCCTGTTCCAACGTTTTTAGAATGTGAGTCGATGTACATGTAAGAAACACTGCATCTATTTTATTTGCATTTTCTATAGTTTCCCATTTTTTTATTTGGGTAGTATATTTATAACAAAAAAATAATTTTGGCATAATTAATTTAAAGCAAAACTCGAGAGTTTAACAAAACGTGTGGCACTTTTATCCCTTTAATGATCTGTTCTACCATTAATTTAAATCAGAATATTTGGGTAAAATAAGCTGTATTTAAATAAAATATTTTGGGCTGTATCTACTCACTGATTGGCATGTGTTAAACAAAAAAAATATTGGTATTCTTACTTTAAGAAAACACCATTTCTAACTTGAAGCCAACAGCTGAAAAATCATTAATAATAAGTTGGATAAGTTGAGTGATTAAAGGGTTAAAGACGTGCTGCATGTTCCTCAGCACCATGAATCTCTCCTCTACTGGTCTAATACAGAAGTGATCTGAGGAAATATTTGTCCGCAGGTGAGTTTTTAAAAATAATGGACGTGTCTTCATGAGTTTTGCAGTCAATGAATTCCAAACAAATTTAGTGAAACGTTTTATTTGTGGTTCGAATGTAATCGGTAAAAATGGTAGGTAGATATCTGAACAATGTTAATGCTAATAATATGATAAAAAAAAACGCTGATGCTGCAGCTTTACTTTGTTAATCATTGTTAATTTACATCAGTGTGTTGGAACTTCTGAAATGTCCATATTTGCGTGTGTTTGGGTGAACGACGCACTTTTAGAAAACTCCGATAGCTTTTAGAGAACGTTTGCACATGCGCATTAATGTGTTTAACCACCATCTAACTCACGAGCGCAGATTCACCAAACCAGCGTGCAGTCCGTCACACCTCTCACATCATTTACCTTCATCCTGTAGTAACGAGTAACCAAGTTACATACAGCCAATGTAACCGAGTAAAAGTACACAATTGTAGTGGAGTAAAAGTTGTCGAAAATTTTTATACTCCAGTAAAGTACAGATACTTCAAAAAACTACTTAAGTACTGTAACGAAGTATTATTACTACATTACTATACACCACTGAATAATACTGCGACTAATACTACTAGTAGTATTACGAGTAAAAAAAACTTTAGGTTTGTCATTTACTTCAGATACTATTATCTATTTCATTACTGAATGTGTGTGTGTGTTGTGTGTTTTTGTGTGTGTGTGTGTGTGTGTGTTGTGCACGGTGTATGTGTTTGCATGTGTTTTTATCTTGTGTATGTGTGTGTGTAGCAACATTTTGTTCAAACCCACAGTTTGTAATAAAGTTGGATGAGGTGGATGATGATCCTCATGATGGGGTGGATGGATGTTCATTTTTGGTTGGTCTAATGCAGAAGGACACACGCAGAGAAAGACAGTTTGGCCGGGACTTTAACACCATCGGATTTGCTATATACAAGGTAACACCGATCCAACTACATTAAAGCTAGCATGAGGGTTAGCATGCTGTGAGTCATTGTAGGGTAAGCATGATGCTAGTATCATGTCAGTATCACTACAGTGTAAATACTAACCCCATTTCAGAAAAAGTTGGGATGTTTAGTAAAATGCAATTAAAACGAATCTGTGATTTGTCTCGAATCTTAATTTAACTAAAGCATTAAGATTTCCCGTGTTTCACTGATCATTGTACTTAGTAAATGTAAACAAATTTGTCGCCTGGGTGGTTCAGTGGCTCATAGAAGGATTGCTTTAAGTATCCAGTGTAAAAACTGTGCCTAATCTAATATGTGGACCACAATGATCCACTGTGGCCCCTTGTCAGTATTTCTGTATAAAATTGATGTTCGATGTATTTCTATTTGTGTAAGTTTCAGTTTGCATTTCTTGATGCAGTGGTAGACTGTGTTGAGTGATAATGGTTTTATGAAGTACTCTGAGCCTGTGTGGTTAAATTTAGTAGCATGATCGTTTCTCATTCTATGCTGTCTGAAAGCTTTTTGCTGCCTTTTACTAAACATCCCAACTCTTTTGAAATGAAAAAGAATCTTAATTTTTGCTCTGTGTGTTTGTGTTTCAGGTTCCTGATGAGGTAAGTGTGAAGATCAGTGTTCCAATACTTTTGCTCATAATCTCACAGTTTCAGGTTCAGTTTGGTGTTGGAAGATTAGTGCAGCTCTACAGGTAAAAGTATTAGAATATATTATGTGTGTGTGTGTTACAGTATAGAAGTATGAATAATGTACACGTGTGTGTCATGGCTGGATTACTGACCGGGCCAGTGGGGCCAGCGCCCAGGGGCCCTCGAGGTCAGGGGGCCCCGGCCCAAAACATTCTGCGATGCCTATCAACACTTATGATACAATATATTCTTATTTCCTAGGGACCTCAATTGTAAGGAACCCCTGACTACCAGGGACTTTGACCCCATGGTCTCCCGGGGGCCCCAGCCATGTACTTGGGGTCCCTAGACTTGTACAGAAGTTGTTCACCATGGATCCTCGACTTTCTAGGGACCTACAAACTGCCAGGCAAGCTGCTGTATGTGCTGACCCACCACAGGGAGGGGGGTGTGTCGAACGAGCGTCTGTCAACCAAGGGGGAGGGGGCGAGGCAGAGGCAGCACTCGTCATACGCGACCGAGTGCTGGTTCACCAAGGGGAGGGGGGCGTGGTGCGAGGGGGGACGCAGAGTGTAAGTGCCTTTAAATATACTGTCGATTGGGGCAACTCATGATGTCGAACACTTACAAAGGGTGCCGTGACTGAACAAGGGTTGAGAAACACTGGTTTAATGTATTAATTTATTTATGTTTTTGGAGGGGGGAGGGGGGGGGCAACTCTTTGCCCAGGGGCCCAGACTATCTTTAATCCGTCCTTGGTGTGTGTGTGTGTTACAGTATAGAGGTATGAATAATGTACACGTGTGTGTGTTACAGTATAGAGGTATGAATAATGTACACGTGTGTGTGTGTTACAGTATAGAGGTATGAATAATGTACACGTGTGTGTGTTACAGTATAGAGGTATGAATAATGTACACGTGTGTGTGTGTTACAGTATAGAGGTATGAATAATGTACACGTGTGTGTGTTACAGTATAGAGGTATGAATAATGTACACGTGTGTGTGTGTGTGTGTGTGTGTTACAGCATAGAGGTATAAATAATGTACACGTGTGTGTGTGTTACAGTATAGAGGTATGAATAATGTACACGTGTGTGTGTGTTACAGTATAGAGGTATGAATAATGTACACGTGTGTGTGTTACAGTATAGAGGTATAAATAATGTACACGTGTGTGTGTTACAGTATAGAGGTATGAATAATGTACACGTGTGTGTGTTACAGTATAGAGGTATAAATAATGTACACGTGTGTGTGTTACAGTATAGAGGTATGAATAATGTACACGTGTGTGTGTGTTACAGTATAGAGGTATGAATAATGTACACGTGTGTGTGTTACAGTATAGAGGTATAAATAATGTACACGTGTGTGTGTTACAGTATAGAGGTATAAATAATGTACACGTGTGTGTGTTACAGTATAGAGGTATAAATAATGTACACGTGTGTGTGTTACAGTATAGAGGTATAAATAATGTACACGTGTGTGTGTTACAGTATAGAGGTATGAATAATGTACACGTGTGTGTGTGTTACAGTATAGAGGTATGAATAATGTACACGTGTGTGTGTTACAGTATAGAGGTATAAATAATGTACACGTGTGTGTTACAGTATAGAGGTATAAATAATGTACACGTGTGTGTGTTACAGTATAGAGGTATAAATAATGTACACGTGTGTGTGTTACAGTATAGAGGTATGAATAATGTACACGTGTGTGTGTTACAGTATAGAGGTATGAATAATATACACGTGTGTGTTACAGTATAGAGGTATGAATAATGTACACGTGTCTGTGTGTGTCACAGTATAGAGGTATGAATAATGTACACGTGTCTGTGTGTGTGTCACAGTATAGAGGTATGAATAATGTACACGTGTCTGTGTGTGTCACAGTATAGAGGTATGAATAATATACACATGTCTGTGTGTGTCACAGTATAGAGGTATGAATAATATACACATGTCTGTGTGTGTTACAGTATAGAGGTATGAATAATGTACACGTGTCTGTGTGTGTGTCACAGTATAGAGGTATGAATAATGTACACGTGTCTGTGTGTGTCACAGTATAGAGGTATGAATAATATACACGTGTCTGTGTGTGTTACAGTATAGAGGTATGAATAATGTACACGTGTCTGTGTGTGTCACAGTATAGAGGTATGAATAATGTACACGTGTCTGTGTGTGTGTCACAGTATAGAGGTATGAATAATGTACACGTGTCTGTGTGTGTCACAGTATAGAGGTATGAATAATATACACGTGTCTGTGTGTGTTACAGTATAGAGGTATGAATAATGTACACGTGTCTGTGTGTGTGTCACAGTATAGAGGTATGAATAATGTACACGTGTCTGTGTGTGTTACAGTATAGAGGTATGAATAATGTACACGTGTCTGTGTGTGTGTCACAGTATAGAGGTATGAATAATATACACATGTCTGTGTGTGTTACAGTATAGAGGTATGAATAATATACACATGTGTGTGTGTGTGTGTGTGTTACAGTATAGAGGTATGAATAATGTACACATGTGTAACAGTTATGTGGGCTAGACGAACAGGAGGGCGGACACAAACGCATAGATGTATGAAACAAACTATATTTAATAATAATAATAATAATAATAATAATAATAAAGACAAGACAAAGGAATACAAACAAACATACAGGACCTAAACAAAGCTAAACAAATGATAAAGACCAAACAGGCTAAATGCTAACAAGCTAAACTAAACACAAAGGAACTAAGCTAAATATTAACTAATTTAAACATACAAGGACTATGCTAAACAGAAATTAGACAGGACTGAACAGGGACTAACAGAACTAAAGTTAATTAACAAAAGGCTAACACAGAGCTAAGACACAGAGCTAACGAACAAAGGGCTAAGGCTAATCAGGGAGCTAACGAACAAAGGGCTAAACAGACAGGAACATAAACTAACTAGATAGGAACATAAACAAGACAAGAACAGAATGAACAGACCGGATGAGACGGAGCAGAAGCAAGCAGGTATCAAAAGCAAAAACCAGTCACAAAGAGCAAACAGAGTTACCATGAGCAAGCGGAGTTACCATGGAGTTACCATGGAGTTACCATGGAGTTACCATGGAGTTACCATGGAGTTACCATGGAGTTACCATGGAGTTACCATGGAGTTACCATGAGCAAGCAGAGTTACACAGAATAGTCTCCAACCAGCCTTTCCCTGATCCTCTCCTAAATACAGGCAGCTGGGGTTAATTAGCCCCAGCTAACCAATCAGGAGAGGGAGGCTGGCTGGAGACTGGGGAGAGAAGGGCGTGGCACACAGGAGCTCCAGAGCACAGAGGGGCTGAAAACGTGACAACGTGTGTGTGTGTGCTACAGTATAGAGGTATAAATAATGTACACGTGTGTGTGTGTGTGTGTGTGTTACAGTATAGAGGTATAAATAATGTACACGTGTGTGTGTGTGTGTGTGTGTTACAGTATAGAGGTATAAATAATGTACACGTGTGTGTGTGTGTGTGTGTGTTACAGTATAGAGGTATAAATAATGTACACGTGTGTGTGTGTGTGTGTTACAGTATAGAGGTATAAATAATGTACACGTGTGTGTGTGTGTGTGTGTTACAGTATAGAGGTATGAATAATGTACACGTGTGTGTTACAGTATAGAGGTATGAATAATGTACACGTGTGTGTGTGTGTGTGTGTGTGTTACAGTATAGAGGTATAAATAATGTACACGTGTGTGTGTGTGTGTGTGTGTGTTACAGTATAGAGGTATAAATAATGTACACGTGTGTGTGTGTGTGTGTGTGTTACAGTATAGAGGTATAAATAATGTACACGTGTGTGTGTGTGTGTGTGTTACAGTATAGAGGTATGAATAATGTACACGTGTGTGTTACAGTATAGAGGTATGAATAATGTACACGTGTGTGTGTGTTACAGTATAGAGGTATGAATAATGTACACGTGTGTGTGTGTGTGTGTGTGTGTTACAGTATAGAGGTATGAATAATATACACGTGTGTGTGTGTGTTACAGTATAGAGGTATGAATAATATACACGTGTCTGTGTGTGTGTTACAGTATAGAGGTATGAATAATGTACACGTGTGTGTGTGTTACAGTATAGAGGTATGAATAATATACACGTGTGTGTGTGTGTTACAGTATAGAGGTATGAATAATGTACACGTGTCTGTGTGTGTGTTACAGTATAGAGGTATGAATAATGTACACGTGTGTGTGTGTTACAGTATAGAGGTATGAATAATTACACGTGTCTGTGTGTGTGTGTTACAGTATAGAGGTATGAATAATATACACGTGTCTGTGTGTGTTACAGTATAGAGGTATGAATAATGTACACTTGGGGTCAGATGTGTTACTGAGACAGAAAGCGGTTGCTATGAGTAACACCTATATAAACCTGCGGGAGGTGTGTGGTCGGTACAAACTGCCCCCGGGGGAGTACGTCATCATCCCATCCACCTTTGAACCGCACCGTAAGGGCAGCTTCATCTTGCGGGTGTTTACTGAAAAACTCGCTACAGCCAGGTACCAAAAATAACTCTTTATTACCAACTTCACTTCACTTCGCCTTCATGGTACACTGTTATCCTGTAATCATGCAATTAGTTTATTATTATTTATGAGACATTAATAAAATAAAGTTCAGTTACATTTATGTCATAAAACCTTTTATTCAGCCAATAAAAGTAATTAAGGTGCTTTAATAATTAAAACTGGTCTGACCGAAATGATTTTTGTTTATGAAATTTTGATTCTCACTCCAGTGAACAGATTTTTTCTCACTGATGTGATTGTTTGAAACTGAAATCACTGGTCATGTTACGTAAATATTAGTAGTTTTAAAAGTTGTTTTTGTTAATTAAATTTATGCCTAGTCAAAGCATAATCATTTCTAATGTTTTTTATTTCAATTATTTATTTAAAATTTTATATTTTAACTGATTACTTTGCAGTTGTGTAAAATAATGAAACCAGAGCTGCATTAAATTCACTTACTCTGCTATAATTTTATTTCATTTTAACTTTGGGACTTTTAATAATAAGCAGATTAAATGTAATGTGTTAAATCTAAATGTACTTTGTTTCTAATAATCAAATCCATTCAAACTAAATGAAATCACTAAGTAATCTCTCGGTGTGTTTGCAGTCCGATGGAGAAGGACATGACCCACGAGTATAAAGAGGTAAAACATTTAAACAATCTCTGTATCCATTTAGTGTTAACGTGTTAGTGATAACGTCTAATCAGAGTTCTGTCCTGCAGAGTGAAATTTCTGCTGAAGATGTGGATCCACATTTTAAACATCTTTTCAAACAGATCTCTGGAAACGTATGTTCACGTCTTTCTTCTCAGAACTGAAACAAACTCCTCTGATCGATTCCTGTAAAAACTGCTAAATTAACATTTCCTCTGTAGGATTCAGAGATTTCAGCGTTGGAGCTGCAGAAGATTCTGGATCACGTCATTTCTCAGAGTAAAAGAGTTTTTGCTTCAGTTTTTCATTTAAATCTATTTGTAGAAAATAAACTTGTGGACTAAATATCAAGGAAAGTTTAATATCAAAAAGGGCAAAACAAAACCAGTGTACACAGTCAGGCAGAGTCCAAAACCAGAGGATAAACAGACAGGCAGAGAAAACCAGTGGGCGCAGGCAAACGGAAGATAAACGGAAGATAAAAGGGTCATACACACACGGTAACGGTTAGATTCAGGAATAAGGAACGCTCAGTATGCACACAAACACACTCAGCAATAGTTCACAACGAGACACAAACACACAGAAGAGTTTCAATAACATTCACACACAGCTGAACTGAATCAAAACTCTGAAGACCGATCAGGATTGGCTGACCAGAGACATGTGATTGTCACGTGAGAGTCCGTGGGAGCATGGGAATTGTAGTCCATATTGTTGAAGGCATGGAGTTGGTATTCGTGACAATAAAAAAACTTTTGATAATAATAAAATGTCAAGAGTAATTAAATGATTGAAATACACTAATATTAAAATTGACCTGCCAGAAAAAAACAATAAAAAAACTCAGTATATTATAAATTACATATTATTATTATTATTACTATTATTATTATTACATGCTGATCAACAATCACATTTAATGTTCACAAGACAAAATCACATTTTATATTTCCATTAGTTTGACACGAGCTTTAAATAAAACTATATTAATCAACTTGTTGACCTAAAATCTTTATTTTTTGTTTTATTAATTTGTGCTCCTCTTTATAAAGTTTATTTTTGCTGATGAGCAGCGTTGAGTAAGTGTGTCAGGAAAATCATCTTAATCATCATCAGAATAAAAAAAAAAAACAGGACTCACTTACTTAGTACTGGACTTACTTAAGAACAAATGAAAGTTAATGAAGTTTAGGAAACAGATCTACTAATGTTATAAATGTTATATTCTGATTTTGTGAGATGTTTCGGTTTGGTTTGTACAGGAACTGATCTGAAAACTGATGGAATGAGTATGGAGACGTGCCGTCACATTATCAGCCTTCTGGATGTATCCTTCAATATAAATTTTTTCTTGGAAAACGTGACCTTAACCCTAAATGTCAGATTTGGTCCTTCATTAAATATAATGCTGATGTGGTGTTAATTATTGCAGAAATCAGATTTACACTTTGATCTTTAACGCTCTTAGAGAGATGGCAGTGGAAAACTTGGACTGCTGGAGTTCCATACTCTCTGGATGAAGCTGCAAATATACCTGGTACCACACTGAAGTTCACTATTAGACACCATCAAAGTTCTTTACATTGACAGTGATTAATCAGACCTCACCTGTTAAAGTATTCAAAACCATTTAATGTAAATTAGAACCTTTATTATTATAACAATTCCTTAATTATTCTTTAAAGACTAAAAATAGTCTGCTAAGCAAAACTCAAAATTGTAATTTTTCAATAACTAAGTTGAATAGGGTCATATGGACACAGAGAAGTCACTAGCTGTAGTGGTATAACTACTGTAATCAATAACAAGAGGCCTAATTTTCTTTTGGCATTTTCCTATTTTACTCATAATTGAGTAATTTTAATAAAATTTAATTGCCAATTATGATTCCACTGTCACTTGCACCAGTCCCACTAGTCGCTGTTGCAGCCGCAGTGAGGAGGAATCCTATTCGACTTTCCTTCCCTGGGCTATTTGATCCAGTTATTTACTTTTAATTCCTAAAATGCATAAACCTTTTAGAACATTCTAGACTGTAGTAGTTTTTTTTTTACTTTTACTATTTAACTAATTGAGTTTATTGATGAACAGTTAACAATTTTTATTCAGGAATGATTTGCATGCTACACTATTTCTTATACAGTAAAATCTTTGAAATGTGGGAACAACTTGTTTTAATGAATTTGTTTTAATGAATGTTTTATGATTTTTTTAGGAAATATTTAAGAACCTAGATACAGATAACTCCGGAACCATGAGCTCCCATGAAATGAGAGACGCACTAAGTCAAGCAGGTTCATTTCATTAATCCTTTATTATTGAAAATGATTGATTGATTTGATTAATTATTAATGATACTAACTGTAATTAAATAATGGTAAAAGAATAGAATAGAACACAAATAATTTAATAACTAATAAGATTCTGAATTTTGATTTTGGTGTTTTTCAGGTTTTCATTTGAACACTCTGGTGTTGGACGTGATCATCACTCGTTATGCTGATCAACAAAGTGCTGTTGATTTTGATAGTTTTGTGTCCTGCGTGATCCGACTGGAGCTTCTTTTTCGTAAGATCATATACCACCATTAGAATAACCACAAAACAGCAACAAAACCCTTAATACCACTCCCATTACCACAGAAACACCATCAGAATCCTAACCCAACACCATCAGAACCACATAAAAACAAAAACAGTGAAAAAAAAGAATCTAACCTGGAAGATGTTCTGCTACAGATCAGTATTTTACAGTCAGTATTTTATTGTCAGATGCTCCACTGCTTCTGAAACAATGTTAAGTATCTTCTGTATAGCACTGATAAAAGACGCCACCACAACAATGTAACCACACAAACACCAAAACCATCACTATGAACACACAATCACAACCATAAAAACACCATCATAACCTCACAAATGCTACCTTAACCATACAAACACTACCACAACCACATACACACCACACCAATAAGACAGATTGTAAACACTTAAAAGAGATTTTAAAATAAATCTTATTTATATCTTATTTTAATGTTTTTGTTTGTTTAGAAATGTTTAAGAAGTTCGAGAAAAATAACAGCGGAAAAATTGAACTTGATATGCTGCAGGTAAAACATTCACTTTTGTGTTTGATTATAGTCACGACTCAACTTTTCAGATAATTTAGGGACGTGATGTACATTGAGTTCTCTTGAACAAAGAAACAAATTGTAGAAAATGCTGTGACGTTGTTGGCGCCCACAGCATGGATAATTTGTATCTCGATATCTACACACATCAACACATGCTACTTTTAGACGCCATCTTTATTTTAGTCATCTTTGTTTATTTTAACAAAATGCCACCAAGCTTTCTTCTGCATATTAACAAATCTCCAAGTAGTTTTTATAGCTGAAGACTTGTGAAACAAAATATTAAATGATGTATTAGGGATTAATGTGTGTGTGTGTGTGTGTGTGTGTGTGTGTGTGTGTGTGTGTGTGTGTGTGTGTGTGTGTGTTACAGTGGCTGTGTTTGGCTCTGAGCTGAATACCCAGAATTCTTTGCTGTGAAGGATTTTAATGGCTTGACTACACATAAAGGAGCTTCAGATCAGCATTTATACACATAATGATAATGCAACAAGTACTAAAATGAATTAATTTTACAGAAAGGCCTTTTTATTTTACTTGTGTAATTGAAATGTATTTTTGAGAATGGATTTAATTTTTAAATAGTGTTGGGATTTTTAAATGGTATTGGGATTTTTAAATGGTATTGGGATTTTTAAATGTATTGGGAACAGACACAATAAATGAAAACTTTAACACAGGCACCAATGATGGGACGGACACACACACACACACAGATATTCTAGACATTATAAAGATTTATTAACAGACAGACAATAAACAAAATAACAAGACTTAACAATAAACACACAAACAAGATCAGGAATTGCTAATAATAAGGTTATCAAGCTGAGACAGAACAGAAACTAGAACTCCGGACATAAGCATGGGCAGTAATGACATTAACTAGAACACACATGAGCTAGATAACACCAGAACAGGAACCAAGACATGAGCCAGCATAAACTAACAATTACGAGTGCTGATCAGTTCTGTTATGGTTTATTGATTTAGAAAATACAAGATAATAAAGTCACCACTTCTGCTGCATGGTCCATCAGTCATGAAGGTTCTTTAATGGTCACTGAATTTTTTACAAACATTTTAATGGTTCACTGAGTAAACAAAGTAGAAGAGCTGCAGCTGCAGGACTCAACAGGCTGGTATTTGCATTTGTTTTTTCCTTATTCCTAGCAAGTCTGGATGTCTTAAATTGATTATTCTTATTAGTGATCTGAGATTAAGTCATTTTGTGGTAGAAGACATTTTTCTCTGTCAGTTCTAAGAGATAATATTAATTCTAAGGCATGTTTAAATAAGTGAGTATTACATTCTGGGTGATACCCTTAGATTTTATAATAAAATCAAAAGGCAATTTTAAATGGCTCATTTTATTTTCATAATAAATAGTAAAATCTCTAGCAATCAAAGCCTTATCCACTGATAGTCTGACAAACATCCTACAAAAGTGCTTATCAATTCTGTTACGGTCCACTGATTAAGGAAATACAAGGTAATATACTGTACTTGTATGTAGCTGAAATGACAATAAAACCTCTCTGACTCTGACTCTGACTCTGAAGCGGTGAAATTTCTGTATTAATCAGTGTGGTTCTTGGATGAAGCAGTGAAGTGTCTGTATTAATCAGTGTGGTTCTTGGATGAAGCGGTGAAGTTTCTGTATTAATCAGTGTGGTTCTTGGATGAAGCAGTGAAGTGTCTGTATTAATCAGTGTGGTTCTTGGATGAAGCGGTGAAGTTTCTGTATTAATCAGTGTGGTTCTTGGATGAAGCAGTGAAGTGTCTGTATTAATCAGTGTGGTTCTTGGATGAAGCAGTGAAGTTTCTGGATTAATCAGTGTGGTTCTTGGATGAAGCAGTGAAGTGTCTGTATTAATCAGTGTGGTTCTTGGATGAAGCAGTGAAGTTTCTGGATTAATCAGTGTGGTTCTTGGATGAAGCAGTGAAGTGTCTGTATTAATCAGTGTGGTTCTTGGATGAAGCAGTGAAGTTTCTGTATTAATGTGTGGTTCTTGGACACACACTCACTCACTCAGTCACTCACTCAAACACTCACTCACACACACTCACTCACTCACTCACTCACACACTCACTCAATCACACACTCACTCACACACACACTCACACACACTCACACACTCACTCACACACTCACTCACACCCTCACTCACTCACTCACACAATCACTCACACACTCACTCACACACACACTCACACACTCACTCACACACTCACTCACACACTCTCACTCAGTCACTCACACACTCACTCACTTACACACTTACTCACTCAATCACACACTCATTTACTCACACACTCACTCACTCACACACTTACTCACTCACCCACTCACTCATTCACTCACTCACACACACACTCACTCACAAACTCATTCAATCACACACTCACTCACTCACTCACACACTCACTCACACACACACTCACTCTCACTCACTCACTCACACACACTCACTCAGTCACACACTCTCACTCAGTCACTCACTTACACACACTCACTCACTCACTCACACACTCACTCACTCACACACTCACTAACACACTCACTCACTCACTTACTCACTCACTCACACACTCACTCACTCACTCAATCACACACTCACACACTCACTCAATCACACACTCACACACTCACTCACACACACTCACCCACACACTTACACACTCACACACTCACTCACACACTCATTCAGTCACTCACTCACACACACACACTCACTCACTCACACACTCACTCAGTCACTCCCTTACACACTTACTCACTCACACACTCACTAACACACACTCACACACTCACTCACACACTCACTCACACACTCACTCACTCACTCACTCACACACTCACTCACTCACACACGTGAGTGGCGTATGGGTGTGTGTTAGTGGCGTATGGATGTGTGTTAGTGGCGTATGGGTGTGTGTTAGTGGCGTATTTGTGTGTATTAGTGGCGTATGGATGTGTGTTAGTGGCGTAAGGATGTGTGTTAGTGGCGTATGGGTGTGTGTTAGTGGCGTATGGGTGTGTGTTAGTGGTGTATGTACCATACAGACCACACCGCACCATACAGACCGCACTGCACCATACAGACCGCACACACTCACTCACACACACACTCACTCACTCACTCACACACACACTCACTCACACTCACTCACACTCACTCACTCACACACGTGAGTGGCGTATGGGTGTGTTTTAGTGGCGTATGGGTGTGTTAGTGGTTTATGGGTGTGTGTTAGTGGCGTATTTGTGTGTATTAGTGGCGTATGGATGTGTGTTAGTGGCGTAAGGATGTGTGTTAGTGGCGTAAGGATGTGTGTTAGTGGCGTATGGGTGTGTGTTAGTGGCGTATGGGTGTGTGTTAGTGGTGTATGTACCATACAGACCACACCGCACCATACAGACCGCACTGCACCATACAGACCGCACACACTCACTCACTCACACACTCACTCACACACACTCACTCACTCACACACACACTCACACTCACTCACTCACACACGTGAGTGGCGTATGGGTGTGTTTTAGTGGCGTATGGGTGTGTTAGTGGTTTATGGGTGTGTGTTAGTGGCGTATGGGTGTGTGTTAGTGGCGTATGGGTGTGTGTTAGTGGTGTATGTACCATACAGACCACACCGCACCATACAGACCGCACTGCACCATACAGACCGCACACACTCACTCACTCACACACTCACTCACACACACTCACTCACTCACACACACACTCACACTCACTCACTCACACACGTGAGTGGCGTATGGGTGTGTTTTAGTGGCGTATGGGTGTGTTAGTGGTTTATGGGTGTGTGTTAGTGGCGTATGGGTGTGTGTTAGTGGCGTATGGGTGTGTGTTAGTGGTGTATGTACCATACAGACCGCACCGACAGACCGCACCGCACCATACAGACCGCACCGCACCTTACAGACCGCACCGCACCATACAGACCGCACACCACCATACAGACCGCACCGCACCTTACAGACCGCACCGCACCATACAGACCGCACACACTCACTCACTCACTCACTCACACACTCACTCACGTGAGTGGCGTATGGGTGTGTGTGTTAGTGGCGTATGGGTGTGTGTTAGTGGCGTATGGGTGTGTGTTAGTGGTGTATGTACCATACAGACCGCACCGCACCATACAGACCGCACCGCACCGCACCATACAGACCGCACCGCACAGACCGCACCGTACCATACAGACCGCACCGCACCATACAGACCGCACCGCACCTCACAGACCGCACCGCACCTCACAGACCGCACCGCACCATACAGACTGCACACACTCACTCACTCACACATTTACTCACTCACACACTCTCACTCACTTACTTACTCACTCACTCACTCACTCACACTCACACACGTGAGTGGCGTATGGGTGTGTTTTAGTGGCGTATGGGTGTGTTAGTGGTTTATGAGTGTGTGTTAGTGGCGTATGGGTGTGTGAGTGGCGTATGGGTGTGTGTTAGTGGCGTATGGGTGTGTGTTAGTGGCATATGGGTGTGTGTTAGTGGCGTTTGGGTGTGTGTCCATGGCGAACGCTCCCTTCATGAATAAGTAACTAACTTCAGCCGCTAAATAAGAAGCTGCGAATAAGTAACTAACTTCAGCCTCGTTGATAAATGATGGTAATAATGTTGATAATAATGGTGATGATGGTAGTGGTCATTTTAATGGTAATTGCTGATACAATATACTGTTTTTTACTCCATATTTGTATATAGCAGTGCCTCTGTATATTACGGAGCCCCTTAGGGGTCACTAAGGAAAAAAATATGTGAAGAGCAAAATCCGTACCCTGGGTTTAGTAATCCGTACCCTGGGTTTAGTAATCCGTACCCTGGGTTTAGTAATCCGTACCCTCGGTTTAGTAATCCGTACCCTGGGTTTAGTAATCCGTACCCTGGGTTTAGTAATCCGTACCCTGGGTTTAGTAATCCGTACCCTCGGTTTAGTAATCCGTACCCTGGGTTTAGTAAACCGTACTGTAGTTTTAAGATCCGCCGCGGTCACGCTATCTGCGCTACAAGTTTTACTGTGCGCCTAAACCCCGTTTTATGGTAATACAGTGAGCATTCAGTATTGAAGAGGATAATGCATCTCTTTGTAGCTTAATATACAAAACCCAGCTCTGATGCACAAAGATGTGCCATAAAGAAAAGTTACAACCTATATGTAAATTAAAAAACTTGGAAATTCAGACCTCTGATATTTTTATTTTTAAAAATCTATTTCCTACCTATTTTATACAATTCTTAATTTTAAACTTCCATTAAAACCAGTCGAATTGCTATAGACCAATTTTAAAGGTCTAATAAAATAAGCAAATTAAATGATCAAATCACCCCATCAGACTCTTAAAGAATACTTCTGCTTCTACTTACTGACTTTATGAGGCTCAGACATTTATACTGTACATTTCACTTTACTTAGATTTGCCATCCCATTACTCCCAATTTCTACAGTACAACTGTCTTAAAATAAAAAGAACTAAAGTAAAAATTCTTTATGAATGGATGAGTGGCATTTCATAACAATTTGATTTGATTATTTTATTTGACTACAAAATAGACACTGCAATCCTATTATTCTAAATTCCTAAGGTAAAATAGTCTCAAAATCACAAGATGAGTACTAGTGTTATTTATGATTGTGGGGGTGGCATTTGATACGATTTTGATTTGACTTTTAAATAGGTTTGCTATCCCATCACCCCAGATTACTACAGTAAAAATGTCTGAAATGTATTGCATTAATAAAAGAGTTAATACTTCTAAAGAAAAAAGTGGAGTGCTTTGATACTAATTTGATTTGCTTATTTTTGACCTTTCAAATTGGTCTATAATAATTGCACTTGTTTGAATCCATTTGCATAATTTTACCATGTAATGTGCTTTTGTTCCCAACATATATACTGTATATACATTAAGCTGTAAAGAGATGCGTTATCCTCTTTAATGCTTTGCAACTGTATTACCGTAAACGGGGTTTAGGCGCACAGTAAAACTTGTAGCGCAGATAGCGTGACCGCGGTCGGACTTTAAAACTACAGTACCGTTTACAAATCCGTGCGTACGGATTACTAAACTGAGGGTACGGATTACTAAACCCTGCTCCTTGGCTTTCAGATGCACTGCGCAGCAACAGAAGAGAATTAAGGGCAGCTGAGAGAAAGTGGAGGAAATCTAAGCTCGGTGTTGATCTTCACTCCTACCACGATCTGCTGTCCAGGTTCTCATCTGACGTGACTGCTGCAAAAACATCTTTTTACAAAGCCAAGCTTGAACAATCTGCTGCTGACCCACGTAAGCTTCATGCTATCTTTTCCTCTCTTCTAAACCCTCCTCCTCCTCCCCCATCTGCCTCTCTCACTGCTACTGACTTTTCAACATTCTTTCAGGACAAGATCGACAAAATCAATCAATCCTTGTCTCCGACTGACCCACTTTCAACTGACCCTCAACCCACCAACACACTCACCAGCTTCACCGCACTCACCATGGATGAGGTTACACAGCTCCTCTCATCCAGCAATCCCACTACATGCGCACTTGACCCTATACCATCCACCATCCTCAAAGACATCTCACAGGACCTAATCCCCTTCATCACACCCATCATCAACAACTCCCTGACATCAGGTGTTGTTCCTACTGCTTTTAAGAAGGCTCAGGTCACTCCCCTTCTTAAGAAACCTACACTAGACACTACAGACATTAACAACTACAGACCTGCCTCACTCCTCTCTTTTCTATCCAAAATTCTTGAACGTGCTGTCTATAACCAACTATCTGCCTTTCTCACTCAGAATGACCTCCACGATCCGTACCAGTCTGGCTTCAAGGCAGCACATTCTACAGAAACAGCTCTTGTAGCTGTTACCGAGAAGCTTCATGCAGCCAAAGCAGCCAAACTGTCATCTGTCCTTATTCTTCTTGACCTCTCTGCAGCCTTCGACACAGTGAATCACAGCATTCTCCTGACCACTCTCTCCAACCTTGGAGTAACAGGTTCAGCATGGCAATGGATGGCCTCCTACCTAGAAGGGCGCTCCTACCAAGTGTCATGGAGGGGATCCATATCTCCCCCATGCACTCTCTCAACCGGTGTTCCTCAGGGCTCTGTACTTGGCCCACTTCTTTTCTCTATCTACACCCGCTCTCTGGGCAAGGCCATAGCCTCCCATGGCTTCTCCTACCACTCCTATGCAGATGACACTCAGCTCGTTCTGTCATTTCCTCCTTCAGACACGCAAGTCTCAGCTCGCATCTCAGCATGTCTGCAAGATATCTCACAATGGATGTCGGCTCATCATCTAAAACTTAATCCCAGCAAGACAGAGATGTTGCTCATTCCTGGAGATCAGTCTCCAACCCAGGACCTAGTCATCTCTCTGGATGACTCCCAGATCAGACCATCTGATAAGGTAAGAAGTCTAGGGTTAGGGTTAGGGTTAAGTGTTCTTGATAACCAGCTGACATTCTCTCCTTATATAGCCAACATGACAAGAGCGTGTCAGTTCCTCCTGTACAACATCAGGAAGATTCGTCCATTTCTCTCCAGGGAAGCTACCCAGATTCTGGTGCAATCACTTGTAATCTCACGGTTGGACTACTGCAACTCCCTTCTGGCTGGAGCTCCCATGTCCACGATTAAACCCTTACAGCTCATTCAAAATGCAGCTGCACGTCTGGTTTTTAACCAACCCAAACACTGCCACATCACCCCACTGCTGCGTTCTCTTCACTGGCTTCCTGTAGCTGTACGCATTCAGTTTAAAACACTGATGCTTGCCTACAAAGCCAAAAATGGACCAGCCCCAAGCTACCTTCGTGGCCTAATCAAACCCCGCTCTGTACCACGCAACCTCCGAGCCTCTAGTCTTGCTCGACCTGATCCTCCACCCAGGACTCGAGGAAGACAAGCATCAAGGCTCTTCTCTGTTCTAGCGCCGAAGTGGTGGAATGAACTTCCTCTGTCTGTCCGAACATCTGAGTCTCTTGCTGTCTTTAAAAAACGATTAAAAACCTTCATCACCTTTTTACTAAACATTTAGGCTGACTTGTACTTATTTACTAACATTTTGTTCCATTCTTTTCCATTTCCCCCAAAAAAAACAAAAAAAACAGGCACTTTGGTTCTAACAGGTTTTAGCAGATTTATGTTCTTCGACTGTTGTTTACCTAAACTTGAGAAATGAAATGTTCACTATAGAAGCACTTCTGTAAGTCGCTCTGGATAAGAGCGTCTGCTAAATGCTGAAAATGTAAATGTACTTCACCACACAACAGACCGTGACCTAGTTTTCCAAAAGATGAGAGAAACATTCCATTATCGTCAAAAGATGCTCCATGACCCACAGCAATCATCAGACTTAATTCAAATGTTTCCACGTTTTTTGGACATTAAGGGACTGGTCAGTTATAAATGTGAACTTGGTAAACATTTATAAAAATAATTCATTAATTCACTTTGTGATTGTAATGGTAGTCCTTTTTTTTTAGATTTTGCAAGACTTCTTGTTGATGTTTGGAGCAGAGACTGCTTCCCGGTTCCTGAAAAAATGGAACACCAGTTTTAAAGACAAGGTCATCCAAGAGGCCGGGACCCTCAGGGAGATGTCACTCTTAAAAAAATTACTGAAATCTGCCCTGAATGACGAAACAGACACTGCTGATGAGCCTGGTATTACAGGTTATACTTCATTAGGGTAGTAAAAAAAATCTAAAAAGTCTAAAAATCTCAATAGCCTGCCGACTTCTGCCGTTTCCCCAGTAAACTTCAGTGACAATCATTTTGTGTCATTGCAAAACTTGATCTTAATGTGAGCCCATACACTAATGCTGTGATGTTTTTACTTCCTGAAGTATTCTAACTCAAGATTTGATTTTATGGCTGCATTGTTTTAGAAATATTTTAGATGAATGGCAAAGTTTGTATTGACCAGCCCATTTTAAACAGCGAGTTTTAGGACGTTATGAATGGCTGAATATAGAGGTAACCTTGTCCTCTTCAAGGTAGAAATGTGAATAGACATTCTTAAGTAAATTTTGCTACTTACACTCTGCAGATTGGGACAGCGACATGGCCTCTCTCTTTGTCTTGCTGCATCTTCTCTCTCCACAACTATCTGGAAGGAAGCGGCCCAAGAAGATCAGTGTCGAAGATGCAACAGATCATTTGGTGAAATTTCACTAGGTTTGTTAAGACAGTGTGATCTAGTTTCAAATATTGTGTTTATGCAACATTTTTAAAACTAATAGTTTATATATGTGTTTTTTTTTGTGTTTTAGTCCTGCCAGAGTTTGGAAGATCACCTCATGACCATTGAAGGAAACCCCCAGCCGTATCTTCTGGCCACAGGGACTTCAGAAGCACAGGTTTTCAGCTTCTACATAGTGTTGGACAGAAAGCTTCTTCCACAAAGTCAAGTACATCCTTGGGTGCATTTGATGAGCTGTTCAAGTCCCACTTTGTTTTCAGTGTGAAATATGATGATGCTCTATCCAGCCTATACACATTTTTGCAGACTACTTTGTACAATATTGATATTGGCACAACAGAAGAAATGCCAAAAGTCAAAGAGTTGAGAGCAAAGCTATTGAACAAGCAGTAATTAGCTTTTGCAGCAACAATGTTGAGATGTTTTCTTTGTGCTTCATCCTTTGATACAGCATTACATTTGTTCAGGCACCTCAAACTAATTCATGGAATGTATCCTGGGAAAAATTTAAGACTGAAATGTGGTCAAATAGGTTGTTGCTTGCAGTTTTCAAGTTATTCAGGGTTTAGAAGTCATCTAATTAATGTACATGCTCCTATTGACAGCACTTGTGCGCCTCATGAGACCCCTTCAAATATTGGCACCCAACAGCACAATTATTCTCATTGCTTAAACTATGAACCACCTGTTACTTCATCTCAGTGCCTAAATGTTGAAGCTGCCCCTTCATTTTCAACTCACAGCAAAGACATGTGTGCCTCTATAATAGCAAAACTTCTTGGAAGCGCTGTACCAAATACTGTAGTTCTTTCTACTATTGAGAATTTACAGGAATTTGTTGGAGATTTGCAGTGAAATATTCAGAACCAAGTAATGAATTTGCTCCCAGCTGACAATACCTCCAGATCAGCCATAGAAGAGTTCTTTAAAAGTATGGACAATCCTTTTAGCCAATTGAATTCTGATAGCAAATGGAAGAAATATTTTAGTGAAAAATGGGATATAGTACAGCCAGTTGAATTTCGCCTAGGAGTACGGTATGATACCAGACGAAATGGCAAAACTGGAACCTATCAGCAAGTTCCAATCAATGATAAGTTCATATACATTCCCATACTGAAAACACTCCAGTTCATTTTTAAAAATAAAAGTATTTGTGAGATGATACAAAGTTGTACTCAGTGATAGATATAAGGACTTCTGTGATGGAAGCTACTTTAAAAGTCATCCTTTATTTTCATCGAATAAGTCATTAAAATTGGCTGCATTTATTTCATCCTTAGAAATCTTTCCCCCATCGTAAGTTCTGCCCTAATGAACATTCATCTGGTATCACTGTTTCATGCACAAGATGCAAAGAAATATGGAATTGATTAAATACTCCAACCCTTAGTAAAGGACTTAAAAATATTAGAGACCACTGGAGTTACTGTTCCATTTGCTGATGTTTCTTTACGTGGCACTCTCGCACAAATTACTGGTGATAACTTGGGTATGCATAGCATTCTTGGGTTCCTGGAGTCATTTAATGCAAATTATTTCTGTAGATTTTGCTTAATTGATAAATCTTCAGCTCAGTCAGTTTTCTCAGAAGATGACCAACGTTTGACATTAAGATCACCAGCTCTTAATGATCAACATTATACTAGTTTGGTAGATGATCCGACATTAACTTCCTCATTTGGCATTAAACGAAATAGCATACTTAACACTCTGCAATATTTTAATATTGCAGAAAATTATGCAGTTGACATCATGCATGATATTTTGGAAGGGGTTGGTCAATATGAGGTCAGATTGCTATTTGTATATTTAATGAAGCATTTTATTTCTAGAAAAAGCTTATTAAATAGGGTGTATGCTTTTAATTATGGCTATCTGGAAAAGAAAAACAAGCCAACAAATATTAACCTTGACTGTGGAGGACATGGAATTGGATTAAATGCATCACAAAATCTGTGTTTGATCACAAACATACCTTTGATATTTGGTGACCTGGTACCAGAGGATGATTTGCACTGGCTCTTGTTGCTGAACATTATAAACATTGTGTTCTCATACTCTATCACAGAAGGGAAGACTGTGTATTTAAAGCACCTTATCATTGAACATCACCAGCTCTTCAAAGAACTGTACCCATCAAACTGCTTGATTCCAAAGCATCATTTTGTGGTGCACTATCCAAGGTGCATTCGAAAAATTGGACCACTCATTCATATCTGGACTATGAGATTTGAAGCGAAACACAAGTTTTTCAAAGACTGTGTAAAGAACTTTAAGAATTTGACAGTATCGCTTGCAAAGAAACACCAGTTTTGCAGTAGCTTATCACTGGGAATGCTTGACTTCTAAAGCAGTTAAATCTGGTCCAGTCAAACTGTGTTTGCTTGAAACATTAACATATGCTGAAGATATATCTGCACATCTTCACATTGATTCACAAGCCACTGTCCACGTCACAAACTGGGTAAAGTGTGGAGCTGAATATCGTGTTGGCCTCTTTGTTTGCACAGGCACTAATGAAAACATGCCAGTGTTCAGCAAAATAATCTATATTATTTTGCATGTTGGTAAAGTTGTATTTGTTTTGGCTGAGCATGAAACTTGTTTCCATGACCATTTACACGTGTTCCAAGTAAGTGAAAATCCTCAGAAGATACTGGTTCTAGAAAGGCATAGATTAAGACATTTCAAATCTTATGATGCCCAAATGTCCTATGGGTGTGATTCACATTTTTACATTGTGTCAGAGAGTTGTATTATTTAATTCATCAACGTTTTGGATTAATGGGATTTACATTGATCAGCCATAACATTAAAACCACCTCCTTGTTTCTACACTTACTGTTTATTTTATCAGCTCCACTTACCATATAGAGGCACTTTGTAGTTCTACAATTACTGCCTGTAGTCCATCTGTTTCTCTGCATGCTTTGTTAGCTCCTTTCATGCTGTTTAATGGTCAGGACCCCCACAGAGCAGGTATTAATTAGGTGGTGGATCATTCTCAGCACTGCAGTGACACTGACATGGTGGTGGTGTGTTAGTGTGTGTTGTGCTGGTATGAGTGGATCAGACACAGCAGCGCTGCTGGAGTTTTTAAATACTGTGTCCACTCTATTAGACACTCCTAACTATTCGGTCCACCTTGTAGATGTAAAGTCAGAGACGATCGCTCATCTATTGCTGCTGTTTGAGTCGCTCATCTTCTAGACCTTCATCAGTGGTCACAGGATGCTGCCCACGGGGCGCTGTTGGCTGGATATTTTTGGTTGGTGGACGATTTTCAGTCCAGCAGTGACGGTGAGGTTTTTAAAAACTCCACCAGAGCTGCTGTGTCTGATATAATACTTGCTCTGTAGTGGTCCTGTGGGGGTCCTGATCATTGAAGAACAGCATGAAAGGGGGCTAACAAAGCATGCAGAGAAACAGATGGACTACAGTTCGTAATTGTAGAACTACAAAGTGCTTCTATATGGTAAGTGGAGCTAATAAAATGGACAGTGAGTGTAGAAACAAGGAGGTGGTTTTAATGTTATGGCAGATCAGTGTATATGGACCCTTGTTTTAATTTTTATGTACTGTAAACACCATACATGAACAAAGACCTGCATAACAGAGAAGTTTGGGATCTTATTGATTTTAAGGTTGTTAAGACTATGTTTGCTTTGCTGAGCAAACATAGTCTCAACAATTTTGTTCATACAATAAGATCCCAAACTTTTCTGTTATGCAGGACTTTCTTCATGTATGGTGTTTACAGTAAACATGAATGTGATAGAAACAACATTTTGAAATCCACATTCCCTTGTTTACACACTTTTTAAAGTGTAATTTTTTCTACCATTTTGGCAGTATGTTTTTAATGTAAATGTTTGGTTTAACATGTTACTTGTATGTATCCATGCAGCATGTATTGTTTAATACATGGATTTTGTTAAAATAAAACTTGTTGTAATTAATATGTTGTTTTTGTAGTCATTTATAGCCCTGACATTTTAGGTGTTTTAAAATATTAACTCTGTGAGTGTTAAATTTAACACATTTAAGTTTCGACTGTTAACACTATCAAAGAGTTCACAACTGTATTTACTCAGAGTAAAAGTTGTATTGTACTCTACATGGGATTTAGTTTTAACTCCCACAAGAGTTCAGTTTTAACTCCTGAAAGTAGTTAAAAAATTAACTCTGAGAAAAGAGTTATTTTAACTCTGCCACAGAGTCAAATCGATGGTCTCACATGTACACTCAAATTGAGTTGATTTTAACTCACTGGGAGTTTATTCCAAAGACCAGAATTTGCTGTGTACAGTGGTGTTAAAAAAAATAGCAGTCCAACACCATTAACTTGATAAATCACTGTTTTTAGTAGAAGTGATATTTCTACATAGCAAAAAATTGACTTGAAAGTGTAGTAGAGTAATGAAAACAAAACAAACCCAACAATTAGGACATGCATGCCGCTCATTATGAGTAATCGAAGCATTAATTGAAAGGGGGTTCAAAATAATAGCAGTGGCGAGTTCAATTGGTGAAGTCAATCATTCTGCAGAAGAATGGGTGTCAGTTTTGGCCCTTATTTAAGGTAGGAGGGGGGCAAATGTTGCACAGGTTGGTCATAGCGCATTTCCTTCTGAAATACTGGGTAAAATGGGTTGTTCCAGACATTGTTCTGATGAACAGCGTACTTTGATTAAAAAGTTGATTGTAGAGGAAAAAACATACAGAGAAGTGCAGCAAATTCTAAGCTGCTCAGCTAAAATGATCTCAAATGCCTTGAAGTGAAAACCAAAACCTGAAAGATGCAGAAGGAAGCGTGGAACTACTGTTCGAAAGGATCGAAGAATAGCCAAAATGGCAAAGGCTCAGCCAGTGATCACCTCCAGAAAGATCAAGGAACACCTGAAGTTACCAGTGAGTACCAGTGACTTAAATGATGAAGTGAAGCCAATTTACCAGCAAGAACTCCTTGCAAAGTCCTGTTGTTAAGAAAAAGACGTGTCCTGAATGGGTTCAAATATGCCAAGGAACACATTGACTGGTCCAAAGAGAAATGGCTCAACATTTTGTGGACTTGTGAAAGCAAAATTGTTCTTTTTGGGTCTAGTGGCCGTAGAGAGTATGTCAGACGACCCCCAAGCACTGAATTCAAGCCAAATTTCACTGTGAAGACAGTAAAGCACGGTGGTACAAAATGATGATATGGGGATGTTTTTCATATCATGGTGTTACGCCTATTTATCACATACAAGGGATCATGGATGAATTTAAATATATCAGAATACTTGAGGAGATTGTGTTGCTTTATGTCGAAGAAGAAATGCCCTTAAAATGGGTGTTTCAACATGACAATGACAAAAAACATCTTGGTTACAGACAAACAAGATTGAGGTAATAGAGTGGCCAGCACAATCCCCTGACTTCAATCCCATAGAGAACTTGTGGGCTGATATGTGAAACATGTTTTTTTGAGGCAAAACCCAAAATTGCAGAAGAACTGTGGAATGTAGTGTAATCATCCTGGACTGGAATACCTGTTCAGAGGTGCCAGAGGTTGGTTGATTCCATGCAACACAGATCTAGGAAACAATTGTAATGCCACTAAATATTAGTTCAGTAATTTAAAGTAAAGTGAAACCTTAAACATCTTCAGTTTATAGATACATTTTTGGAGTTTTTAAAGAAAATGCTGGCACTGCTATTATTTTGAACTGCCTAATATTAATTTTTCTTAACTTTCTGTAAAGGATGAACACAAACTGGCTAAATGTTGTTAATGTTTTGGTTTATAATTAATAGTGTAGTATTTTCAGTGCACTTGTATTTATGGAAATAAAAGTTATTATAATGATTTTGTGTTTTATTCACTTTTTTAAAAATCACTGCTATTTTTTTGAACACTACTGTATATGTTGAACATAGAGCATGGCATTTAATTTGATCTACCATGATAATGTGTGTGACTGTCCTCTAACAGAATGTGATGGGCAGTTCCAAATCAAATGAGGGACCATCCACCTCCAAAGCTCAGCTTAGAACAGTAAAAATGTCTTACCAAATATGTGAAATATTTTGAAGACATTAAGCTACGTTTGATCATAACTTGCTATTTTTGTCACTTTCTTTGAAGTTGGGTGTAAATAAGATGGACTATACAAGGTCCATCTGGAGAAACAAAGTGCAAAGTGTGATCCTCAGGTGGAGCATATAAAACAGACAAGGCTATAAATTCAGTTGCTCGAATTTAAGATGGGTGTCGGTGCGGAGGGTGTATGTATATATATATATATATATATATATATATATATATATATATATATACAGTGTATCACAAAAGTGAGTACACCCCTCACATTTCTGCAAATATTTCATTATATCTTTTTATGGGACAACACTATAGACATGAAACTTGGATATAACTTAGAGTAGTCAGTGTACAACTTGTATAGCAGTGTAGATTTACTGTCTTCTGAAAATAACTCAACACACAGCCATTAATGTCTAAATAGCTGGCAACATAAGTGAGTACACCCCACAGTGAACATGTCCAAATTGTGCCCAAATGTGTCGTTGTCCCTCCCTGGTGTCATGTGTCAAGGTCCCAGTTGTAAATGGGGAGCAGGGCTGTTAAATTTGGTGTTTTGGGTACAATTCTCTCATACTGGCCACTTTATATTCAACATGGCACCTCATGGCAAAGAACTCTCTGAGGATGTGAGAAATAGAATTGTTGCTCTCCACAAAGATGGCCTGGGCTATAAGAAGATTGCTAACACCCTGAAACTGAGCTACAGCATGGTGGCCAAGGTCATACAGCGGTTTTCCTGGACAGGTTCCACTCGGAACAGGCTTCGCCAGGGTCGACCAAAGAAGTCGAGTCCACGTGTTCGGCGTCATATCCAGAGGTTGGCTTTAAAAAATAGACACATGAGTGCTGCCAGCATTGCTGCAGAGGTTGAAGACGTGGGAGGTCAGCCTGTCAGTGCTCAGACCATACGCCGCACACTGCATCAACTCGGTCTGCATGGTCGTCATCCCAGAAGGAAGCTGACGCACAAGAAAGCCCGCAAACAGTTTGCTGAAGACAAGCAGTCCAAGAACATGGATTACTGGAATGCCCTGTGGTCTGACGAGACCAAGATAAACTTGTTTGGCTCAGATGGTGTCCAGCATGTGTGGCGGCGCCCTGGTGAGAAGTACCAAGACAACTGTATCTTGCCTACAGTCAAGCATGGTGGTGGTAGCATCATGGTCTTGGGCTGCATGAGTGTTGCTGGCACTGGGGAGCTGCAGTTCATTGAGGGAAACATGAATTCCAACATGTACTGTGACATTCTGAAACAGAGCATGATCCCCTCCCTTCGAAAACTGGGCCTCATGGCAGTTTTCCAACAGGATAACGACCTCAAACACAACCTCCAAGATGACAACTGCCTTGCTGAGGAAGCTGAAGGTAAAGGTGATGGACTAAACCCAATTGAGCACCTGTGGCGCATCCTCAAGTGGAAGGTGGAGGAGTTCAAGGTGTCTAACATCCACCAGCTCCGTGATGTCATCATGGAGGAGTGGAAGAGGATTCCAGTAGCAACCTGTGCAGCTCTGGTGAATTCCATGCCCAGGAGGGTTAAGGCAGTGCTGGATAATAATGGTGGTCACACAAAAAATTGACACTTTGGGCACAATTTGGACATGTTCACTGTGGGGTGTACTCACTTATGTTGCCAGCCATTTAGACATTAATGGCTGTGTGTTGAGTTATTTTCAGAAGACAGTAAATCTACACTGCTATACAAGTTGTACACTGACTACTCTAAGTTATTTCCAAGTTTTATTTCTATAGTGTTGTCCCATGAAAAGATATAATAAAATATTTGCAGAAATGTGAGGGGTGTACTCACTTTTGTGATACACTGTATATATATATATATATGAATGTTCTTACTAAAGAATAAGGACAAGGAAATGAAGTTGTTGAATTGTTTTATTTTCAGTGATCATGCACAGAGCCTGACCATTTGGCTTCAATAATGTGGGGAGCATCACATAAGATCTTAATGAAAGCATCTCCATAAGATGGAGAACAGTAGGTTGCAGAACATGTATGAAATGTTCGACTGTTTTATTTGACATTTGTAAATGTTTGAAGATAATGGTCACTGCCTGTATGTGGAGGGATATTCTGTCTGCTGTTGAAATAATAAAAGAGAACATTTAAATAAAATAAAATCCACATCTGTCAGCTACCCACCCACACACACAGCTGTAACATAACATATATGCATATGATATGTGTAAAAAAAATACTTGAACAGACCCATAACAGGGCAGTTGCAAAATTTATTGATATTTAGTAAAATCATTGTTTTACATAATTTTGCAAAGACTTTTTTTTTGTACAGATAGGGTTTTCAGTCATTAATGTGGCTGTAAAAATACTACTACCAATAAAATGATATACATTTAAAGCACAAATGATTTTAGCTTACTAAACTGTGTGTGTGTGTGTGTGTGTGTGTGTGTGTGTGTGTGTGTGTGTGTGTGTGTGTGTGTGTGTGTGTGTGTGTGTGTGTGTAAGGTATTCTATATGAATCCATAACATTCCATCCATAATGTTATAATTAATGTTGTAACAAGCCTTTTATGAATATTGTGATTATTGTGATTAATAATGTTGAAGCTGCCCCTTGTGGTAACCGTCCCCACTGTCCCCGAGCTGACTGATAAAAACGGAAAGGTTTGCGAATAAATCCATCGGGAAATGATGAATGTGAGTTTAATGACTCGTTCCCAACTAAGATGTGTTCGAATACTTAGCGCGTCTGTATCCGCTGGATCCTGGAGTAAAGGACCCCCCGGGTTTATATGAGGAAAGTGCGAGTAACCCCGGGTTACCCACCCCTAATACTTTGTATTTTTTCTGAATCTAAAGTTTAGTAAAATGATATTGTGTCAGTGCTGCCCAGCGTGTTCAGGGATGAGATTGATGAAGAATGTACTGAGCACTGATTGCTGATGCTTTTGATCAGCTTGTATGTTTTGTTCTTATTAGTTGTTGATGTATTTGTCAGGTTTGTGTAATGAATGATTTGCTTGATTCTATTGTGAGTGGGTTGAGTGTGCATCGTAAATAAGAAGGTATTTTTTGTAAAGATGACTATAATATAGTGAAATAAAAGAAGTCGGTCGGGGCGCACAGATAGCTGAGCGGGTTTTTCCACAGTTAGTGCAGTGGAGCTGTGAGATGTGAACCTACCGGGTTCGAATCTCGGCTCTGCTGTCTACTGCTCGACTGTGCGCCCCCTGGCAGGGGGGTTTCCCCCTGCCGGCGATCACTTTACAACAATATATGTAAATCCATGAAAGGTTTGAAGAAAAGCCCTAAAATAAATCCATAAATAATAATAGTAACTCAGCAATAATAGTAGATGATGTATTTGTATGTGTGTACTATATATGATAATAACATGTACGAAGTGAATGGATAAACATGTAATATGTGTGAGGGTTTTCTGAATGAGTGCTGTGAATGGTTGTTGACTTATTATTATAATATGTGATGAAGATTTCGATTATTGTATGCAAACAGAAACATACTAGTTAATAAAATGTAAATGTTAATTAGAGCTGCGTGCACGCACTGAGCTGCATATGAATATCAGTGAATTTTAAGGACGATGGCGCACTCAGGTGTCCATTTTGTGTAATGACATGAATAATTTTGTTTGAATGAGTGTTTTTTGTGTCGTACTAGTTTGTTTTGTTTAAGCCCAAGACATACGTAGTTTCTAAGGCTTCTCATTCATAAAGTTTAAAAGATAACCCAAAAATTGTACTTCAGTGTTGTAGAAAACCCTTTAAAGTATCCTAAAAACACAGCCAAATGCCATGATTATATTTGACCATGCATAAATGATGATAAAAAAAACCCAATGTAGGCGCTTTTAATTTTTTTTTTTTTTTGCAAATCCAAAGTTTCAGTGAGTATAAGCAGGACTGCAGGTGTGTATATGACCTAAACAACACTATAGAGTTGTGCTGAAGGCTATTTTGTAACATCATCTAGCATTTTAGGCCTCTACACTGTAAGCCCGGATAAGTTGAATGTACTTAAAATATTTGAGGAAACCAGTTGCCTTAAAAAAGTGAAGTAATGTATAATGAAAACTTGAGTTAGCATAACTTAAAACATGAAGTTATTATACCTAAAAGGCAAGTTGATGAAATTTTTTTATACCAACTGCTTTTCCCGATAATTCTACTTATTATATTGAGCTTAATGGAAAAAACAATTGATTTGTTCTTAGTTTTCATGTTAATCCCATTTTAAATATGAATGACAAATGTTTATAGAAAAACAGACACAATTCTAAAAATATTTTTGTTTATTTCACTTCATAAGTATTTACTTAAAATACAACATGTGAAGAAAACATGTTTAAAACTGTATCTAAAGTTGTGATGAAACCCAAACAGCTCCTCACAGTAATCATGAACCTGTAAAACAACAAAAAGAAATAAGAAACAGAAGTATTAAAATCAACATTAATAGCATTAATTTAAGGATGAAAATAAAGCAAGCCAGCACACTCTTTGTTTCGTATGAAGGCTAACATGCTAGCATGTAGCCTAAATACGGCCAAAAAAAAGCAGCGCTGTTTGATTATTTATTTAGTGTCAACATTAAGATCATTTATTTTAAACAAAATTGTTAAGTAAAGTACAACACTTACCAAAATTAGACAGAAGATGAAAAAGCCCTACCAGACTGGTGAACATGTTAGGGTTAGGGTTAGGGTTAGGGTTAGGGTTAGGGTTAGGGTTAGGGTTAGGGTTAGGGTTAGGGTTAGGGTTAGGGTTAGGGTTAGGGTTAGGGTTAGGGTTAGGGTTAGGGTTAGGGTTAGGGTTAGGGTTAGGGTTAGGGTTAGGGTTAGGGTTAGGGTTAGGGTTAGGGTTAGGGTTAGGGTTAGGGTTAGGGTTAGGGTTAGGGTTAGGGTTAGGGTTAGGGTTAGGGTTAGGGTTAGGGTTAGGGTTAGGGTTAGGGTTAGGGTTAGGGTTAGGGTTAGGGTTAGGGTTAGGGTTAGGGTTAGGGTTAGGGTTAGGGTTAGGGTTAGGGTTAGGGTTAGGGTTAGGGTTAGGGTTAGGGTTAGGGTTAGGGTTAGGGTTAGGGTTAGGGTTAGGGTTAGGGTTAGGGTTAGGGTTAGGGTTAGGGTTAGGGTTAGGGTTAGGGTTAGGGTTAGGGTTAGGGTTAGGGTTAGGGTTAGGGTTAGGGTTAGGGTTAGGGTTAGGGTTAGGGTTAGGGTTAGGGTTAGGGTTAGGGTTAGGGTTAGGGTTAGGGTTAGGGTTAGGGTTAGGGTTAGGGTTAGGGTTAGGGTTAGGGTTAGGGTTAGGGTTAGGGTTAGGGTTAGGGTTAGGGTTAGGGTTAGGGTTAGGGTTAGGGTTAGGGTTAGGGTTAGGGTTAGGGTTAGGGTTAGGGTTAGGGTTAGGGTTAGGGTTAGGGTTAGGGTTAGGGTTAGGGTTAGGGTTAGGGTTAGGGTTAGGGTTAGGGTTAGGGTTAGGGTTAGGGTTAGGGTTAGGGTTAGGGTTAGGGTTAGGGTTAGGGTTAGGGTTAGGGTTAGGGTTAGGGTTAGGGTTAGGGTTAGGGTTAGGGTTAGGGTTAGGGTTAGGGTTAGGGTTAGGGTTAGGGTTAGGGTTAGGGTTAGGGTTAGGGTTAGGGTTAGGGTTAGGGTTAGGGTTAGGGTTAGGGTTAGGGTTAGGGTTAGGGTTAGGGTTAGGGTTAGGGTTAGGGTTAGGGTTAGGGTTAGGGTTAGGGTTAGGGTTAGGGTTAGGGTTAGGGTTAGGGTTAGGGTTAGGGTTAGGGTTAGGGTTAGGGTTAGGGTTAGGGTTAGGGTTAGGGTTAGGGTTAGGGTTAGGGTTAGGGTTAGGGTTAGGGTTAGGGTTAGGGTTAGGGTTAGGGTTAGGGTTAGGGTTAGGGTTAGGGTTAGGGTTAGGGTTAGGGTTAGGGTTAGGGTTAGGGTTAGGGTTAGGGTTAGGGTTAGGGTTAGGGTTAGGGTTAGGGTTAGGGTTAGGGTTAGGGTTAGGGTTAGGGTTAGGGTTAGGGTTAGGGTTAGGGTTAGGGTTAGGGTTAGGGTTAGGGTTAGGGTTAGGGTTAGGGTTAGGGTTAGGGTTAGGGTTAGGGTTAGGGTTAGGGTTAGGGTTAGGGTTAGGGTTAGGGTTAGGGTTAGGGTTAGGGTTAGGGTTAGGGTTAGGGTTAGGGTTAGGGTTAGGGTTAGGGTTAGGGTTAGGGTTAGGGTTAGGGTTAGGGTTAGGGTTAGGGTTAGGGTTAGGGTTAGGGTTAGGGTTAGGGTTAGGGTTAGGGTTAGGGTTAGGGTTAGGGTTAGGGTTAGGGTTAGGGTTAGGGTTAGGGTTAGGGTTAGGGTTAGGGTTAGGGTTAGGGTTAGGGTTAGGGTTAGGGTTAGGGTTAGGGTTAGGGTTAGGGTTAGGGTTAGGGTTAGGGTTAGGGTTAGGGTTAGGGTTAGGGTTAGGGTTAGGGTTAGGGTTAGGGTTAGGGTTAGGGTTAGGGTTAGGGTTAGGGTTAGGGTTAGGGTTAGGGTTAGGGTTAGGGTTAGGGTTAGGGTTAGGGTTAGGGTTAGGGTTAGGGTTAGGGTTAGGGTTAGGGTTAGGGTTAGGGTTAGGGTTAGGGTTAGGGTTAGGGTTAGGGTTAGGGTTAGGGTTAGGGTTAGGGTTAGGGTTAGGGTTAGGGTTAGGGTTAGGGTTAGGGTTAGGGTTAGGGTTAGGGTTAGGGTTAGGGTTAGGGTTAGGGTTAGGGTTAGGGTTAGGGTTAGGGTTAGGGTTAGGGTTAGGGTTAGGGTTAGGGTTAGGGTTAGGGTTAGGGTTAGGGTTAGGGTTAGGGTTAGGGTTAGGGTTAGGGTTAGGGTTAGGGTTAGGGTTAGGGTTAGGGTTAGGGTTAGGGTTAGGGTTAGGGTTAGGGTTAGGGTTAGGGTTAGGGTTAGGGTTAGGGTTAGGGTTAGGGTTAGGGTTAGGGTTAGGGTTAGGGTTAGGGTTAGGGTTAGGGTTAGGGTTAGGGTTAGGGTTAGGGTTAGGGTTAGGGTTAGGGTTAGGGTTAGGGTTAGGGTTAGGGTTAGGGTTAGGGTTAGGGTTAGGGTTAGGGTTAGGGTTAGGGTTAGGGTTAGGGTTAGGGTTAGGGTTAGGGTTAGGGTTAGGGTTAGGGTTAGGGTTAGGGTTAGGGTTAGGGTTAGGGTTAGGGTTAGGGTTAGGGTTAGGGTTAGGGTTAGGGTTAGGGTTAGGGTTAGGGTTAGGGTTAGGGTTAGGGTTAGGGTTAGGGTTAGGGTTAGGGTTAGGGTTAGGGTTAGGGTTAGGGTTAGGGTTAGGGTTAGGGTTAGGGTTAGGGTTAGGGTTAGGGTTAGGGTTAGGGTTAGGGTTAGGGTTAGGGTTAGGGTTAGGGTTAGGGTTAGGGTTAGGGTTAGGGTTAGGGTTAGGGTTAGGGTTAGGGTTAGGGTTAGGGTTAGGGTTAGGGTTAGGGTTAGGGTTAGGGTTAGGGTTAGGGTTAGGGTTAGGGTTAGGGTTAGGGTTAGGGTTAGGGTTAGGGTTAGGGTTAGGGTTAGGGTTAGGGTTAGGGTTAGGGTTAGGGTTAGGGTTAGGGTTAGGGTTAGGGTTAGGGTTAGGGTTAGGGTTAGGGTTAGGGTTAGGGTTAGGGTTAGGGTTAGGGTTAGGGTTAGGGTTAGGGTTAGGGTTAGGGTTAGGGTTAGGGTTAGGGTTAGGGTTAGGGTTAGGGTTAGGGTTAGGGTTAGGGTTAGGGTTAGGGTTAGGGTTAGGGTTAGGGTTAGGGTTAGGGTTAGGGTTAGGGTTAGGGTTAGGGTTAGGGTTAGGGTTAGGGTTAGGGTTAGGGTTAGGGTTAGGGTTAGGGTTAGGGTTAGGGTTAGGGTTAGGGTTAGGGTTAGGGTTAGGGTTAGGGTTAGGGTTAGGGTTAGGGTTAGGGTTAGGGTTAGGGTTAGGGTTAGGGTTAGGGTTAGGGTTAGGGTTAGGGTTAGGGTTAGGGTTAGGGTTAGGGTTAGGGTTAGGGTTAGGGTTAGGGTTAGGGTTAGGGTTAGGGTTAGGGTTAGGGTTAGGGTTAGGGTTAGGGTTAGGGTTAGGGTTAGGGTTAGGGTTAGGGTTAGGGTTAGGGTTAGGGTTAGGGTTAGGGTTAGGGTTAGGGTTAGGGTTAGGGTTAGGGTTAGGGTTAGGGTTAGGGTTAGGGTTAGGGTTAGGGTTAGGGTTAGGGTTAGGGTTAGGGTTAGGGTTAGGGTTAGGGTTAGGGTTAGGGTTAGGGTTAGGGTTAGGGTTAGGGTTAGGGTTAGGGTTAGGGTTAGGGTTAGGGTTAGGGTTAGGGTTAGGGTTAGGGTTAGGGTTAGGGTTAGGGTTAGGGTTAGGGTTAGGGTTAGGGTTAGGGTTAGGGTTAGGGTTAGGGTTAGGGTTAGGGTTAGGGTTAGGGTTAGGGTTAGGGTTAGGGTTAGGGTTAGGGTTAGGGTTAGGGTTAGGGTTAGGGTTAGGGTTAGGGTTAGGGTTAGGGTTAGGGTTAGGGTTAGGGTTAGGGTTAGGGTTAGGGTTAGGGTTAGGGTTAGGGTTAGGGTTAGGGTTAGGGTTAGGGTTAGGGTTAGGGTTAGGGTTAGGGTTAGGGTTAGGGTTAGGGTTAGGGTTAGGGTTAGGGTTAGGGTTAGGGTTAGGGTTAGGGTTAGGGTTAGGGTTAGGGTTAGGGTTAGGGTTAGGGTTAGGGTTAGGGTTAGGGTTAGGGTTAGGGTTAGGGTTAGGGTTAGGGTTAGGGTTAGGGTTAGGGTTAGGGTTAGGGTTAGGGTTAGGGTTAGGGTTAGGGTTAGGGTTAGGGTTAGGGTTAGGGTTAGGGTTAGGGTTAGGGTTAGGGTTAGGGTTAGGGTTAGGGTTAGGGTTAGGGTTAGGGTTAGGGTTAGGGTTAGGGTTAGGGTTAGGGTTAGGGTTAGGGTTAGGGTTAGGGTTAGGGTTAGGGTTAGGGTTAGGGTTAGGGTTAGGGTTAGGGTTAGGGTTAGGGTTAGGGTTAGGGTTAGGGTTAGGGTTAGGGTTAGGGTTAGGGTTAGGGTTAGGGTTAGGGTTAGGGTTAGGGTTAGGGTTAGGGTTAGGGTTAGGGTTAGGGTTAGGGTTAGGGTTAGGGTTAGGGTTAGGGTTAGGGTTAGGGTTAGGGTTAGGGTTAGGGTTAGGGTTAGGGTTAGGGTTAGGGTTAGGGTTAGGGTTAGGGTTAGGGTTAGGGTTAGGGTTAGGGTTAGGGTTAGGGTTAGGGTTAGGGTTAGGGTTAGGGTTAGGGTTAGGGTTAGGGTTAGGGTTAGGGTTAGGGTTAGGGTTAGGGTTAGGGTTAGGGTTAGGGTTAGGGTTAGGGTTAGGGTTAGGGTTAGGGTTAGGGTTAGGGTTAGGGTTAGGGTTAGGGTTAGGGTTAGGGTTAGGGTTAGGGTTAGGGTTAGGGTTAGGGTTAGGGTTAGGGTTAGGGTTAGGGTTAGGGTTAGGGTTAGGGTTAGGGTTAGGGTTAGGGTTAGGGTTAGGGTTAGGGTTAGGGTTAGGGTTAGGGTTAGGGTTAGGGTTAGGGTTAGGGTTAGGGTTAGGGTTAGGGTTAGGGTTAGGGTTAGGGTTAGGGTTAGGGTTAGGGTTAGGGTTAGGGTTAGGGTTAGGGTTAGGGTTAGGGTTAGGGTTAGGGTTAGGGTTAGGGTTAGGGTTAGGGTTAGGGTTAGGGTTAGGGTTAGGGTTAGGGTTAGGGTTAGGGTTAGGGTTAGGGTTAGGGTTAGGGTTAGGGTTAGGGTTAGGGTTAGGGTTAGGGTTAGGGTTAGGGTTAGGGTTAGGGTTAGGGTTAGGGTTAGGGTTAGGGTTAGGGTTAGGGTTAGGGTTAGGGTTAGGGTTAGGGTTAGGGTTAGGGTTAGGGTTAGGGTTAGGGTTAGGGTTAGGGTTAGGGTTAGGGTTAGGGTTAGGGTTAGGGTTAGGGTTAGGGTTAGGGTTAGGGTTAGGGTTAGGGTTAGGGTTAGGGTTAGGGTTAGGGTTAGGGTTAGGGTTAGGGTTAGGGTTAGGGTTAGGGTTAGGGTTAGGGTTAGGGTTAGGGTTAGGGTTAGGGTTAGGGTTAGGGTTAGGGTTAGGGTTAGGGTTAGGGTTAGGGTTAGGGTTAGGGTTAGGGTTAGGGTTAGGGTTAGGGTTAGGGTTAGGGTTAGGGTTAGGGTTAGGGTTAGGGTTAGGGTTAGGGTTAGGGTTAGGGTTAGGGTTAGGGTTAGGGTTAGGGTTAGGGTTAGGGTTAGGGTTAGGGTTAGGGTTAGGGTTAGGGTTAGGGTTAGGGTTAGGGTTAGGGTTAGGGTTAGGGTTAGGGTTAGGGTTAGGGTTAGGGTTAGGGTTAGGGTTAGGGTTAGGGTTAGGGTTAGGGTTAGGGTTAGGGTTAGGGTTAGGGTTAGGGTTAGGGTTAGGGTTAGGGTTAGGGTTAGGGTTAGGGTTAGGGTTAGGGTTAGGGTTAGGGTTAGGGTTAGGGTTAGGGTTAGGGTTAGGGTTAGGGTTAGGGTTAGGGTTAGGGTTAGGGTTAGGGTTAGGGTTAGGGTTAGGGTTAGGGTTAGGGTTAGGGTTAGGGTTAGGGTTAGGGTTAGGGTTAGGGTTAGGGTTAGGGTTAGGGTTAGGGTTAGGGTTAGGGTTAGGGTTAGGGTTAGGGTTAGGGTTAGGGTTAGGGTTAGGGTTAGGGTTAGGGTTAGGGTTAGGGTTAGGGTTAGGGTTAGGGTTAGGGTTAGGGTTAGGGTTAGGGTTAGGGTTAGGGTTAGGGTTAGGGTTAGGGTTAGGGTTAGGGTTAGGGTTAGGGTTAGGGTTAGGGTTAGGGTTAGGGTTAGGGTTAGGGTTAGGGTTAGGGTTAGGGTTAGGGTTAGGGTTAGGGTTAGGGTTAGGGTTAGGGTTAGGGTTAGGGTTAGGGTTAGGGTTAGGGTTAGGGTTAGGGTTAGGGTTAGGGTTAGGGTTAGGGTTAGGGTTAGGGTTAGGGTTAGGGTTAGGGTTAGGGTTAGGGTTAGGGTTAGGGTTAGGGTTAGGGTTAGGGTTAGGGTTAGGGTTAGGGTTAGGGTTAGGGTTAGGGTTAGGGTTAGGGTTAGGGTTAGGGTTAGGGTTAGGGTTAGGGTTAGGGTTAGGGTTAGGGTTAGGGTTAGGGTTAGGGTTAGGGTTAGGGTTAGGGTTAGGGTTAGGGTTAGGGTTAGGGTTAGGGTTAGGGTTAGGGTTAGGGTTAGGGTTAGGGTTAGGGTTAGGGTTAGGGTTAGGGTTAGGGTTAGGGTTAGGGTTAGGGTTAGGGTTAGGGTTAGGGTTAGGGTTAGGGTTAGGGTTAGGGTTAGGGTTAGGGTTAGGGTTAGGGTTAGGGTTAGGGTTAGGGTTAGGGTTAGGGTTAGGGTTAGGGTTAGGGTTAGGGTTAGGGTTAGGGTTAGGGTTAGGGTTAGGGTTAGGGTTAGGGTTAGGGTTAGGGTTAGGGTTAGGGTTAGGGTTTAGGGGTTACGGTTAGGTTAGGGTTAGGTTGTTAGGGTTAGGGTTAGGGTTAGGGTTAGGTAGGGTTAGGTTATGGGTTCAGGTTTGGTTAGGGTTAGATCTGTCTCGCGTGTGT